>NW_007726645.1:394678-396183 GCF_000696425.1 Galeopterus variegatus | reverse complement strand
AACACTGAATGAATACTGCACAAAAGGAATATCCTGATTTTTTTTTCTCAGTTCTCAATAGGCCCACTCTCCATTTTTATATTAATCTACTCCACAGTAAGACCTAGAATTGCAGATTTCAAGTATCCATACTCATTTCCCAACCTGCTCTATTTGGTGATATGTTTCGTGTAGTCACTGAGCAAATTGTCAGTCATCCCTACGTTTCACCACTCCCTGCAAATAAGTTATTTGCTGACATGCTGATCTATTACATAATGTATGAAGAGAGCCACAAGCTTGTGCTTCGGTGAGTCATAAAAAGTCCAGCAAAGGGTGGTGAAGCAAAGGAAAATTTAATTAGTTAAGTGAAACTGAACTGCTAATTTGCCGACTCCACCAGGATCCAGTTTTGAGAACAGGCTTTTTAGTGATTGTGTGAGTATAGTGGCTATATTCACGTTTGACTTTTAAGCCACATTTGAGACTGTAGACTGTCACAGCCTTTCAGAGCCAGGGTCAAGGTGGGATTGTTGGCAGAAAGAAGCATCCAGGGAAGGAAAGCCAGGCCCGGCTCCATAGGGGCTCTTGTCATGCCAAACCAAACAGATCTACTAGGAGGGGAGGCTGTCACCTCCTACACAGGAGCAGTTGAGAAGATGTAACAGGCAGAGGGCAGAGTTGGTCCTACTCAGGATGTCAAGTGCAGGTCTGGGCTAACTTATGAAACTAAAAGAAGGGTTAATGTGGTGTCTGCTTGAGATGAAAGGCTTTCTTCTGCCCACACTGAAGAGATCTCAGGAGTCACTGATCATGTGAGAATTATATTTTGGTCTGAAAGAAATCCCTTCCAGTACTTCTGAAGCAGCACCTGCCTTGATAAGTGAATGTCTTAAGGGCAGACTAACAGGAGAAAATCTGCAATTCCAGATTTAAAATCTAACATTTGCCTCAGATGTCTTCATGGGAAAGACACATTCACTGGGTGGTTTTAAGCCCCCAGGACTGAATCCCAAGGCAGCTGTGTGGTCCTGTCTTGATTCGCATCTGTTGAAACATGCCTATTAAAAATAGCACGTTGGGCTGGCTGATTAGTTCAGTAGGTTAGAGTGTGGTGNAAATGATATTCTAATGGGAGAAATTTCAGACACCACTGAAAGTTCTAGAAGCACAGTGATGCAGACAGGCCTCAGGCACTGCACAGATCCTACCACTAAAGCTCTACTCACCTCCCAAATAGAAAGTTACCTCTATCAATCTCCATTTCCAACACTATCATTCCTGCACATGGAAGATGCTCAATATTCCTAAATGTGGACTGGCTACAGCAGAATCAACCATGCAGAAAATACTACCAGATGGTTTAAAAGGTTTTAATGACTCCTTCTCTCACCTACTCCTTTTCCACAGATCTTCTTTCTGAAATCTCAACTCTTACTTGCCCAACAGCAAAAGGCACAAATTCAACACTGTAAATTTTTTTAGCAATTAGCTAAAAAATTAGCTAGTAAATTATACTAGCTCTT
>NW_007726645.1:390899-392696 GCF_000696425.1 Galeopterus variegatus | reverse complement strand
AGTGGATTGATCCACTCACTGAGTAATAAGTTGGTGATTTAATGGTGGTCAGGGGCATGGTTCTGATGGATTTAAAAGAAGAGCCAGTGAGGAGGTTAGTCTCTCTCTCTACTCAGCCATCTACCATGTGACACCTTGAGTTGCTGTCACCTCCCACCAACAAGACCCTCATCAGATGTGTTCCCTGGACTTTGGACTTCCCAGCCTCTGAAACTTAAGCAATAAATATTGTTTCTTTACAAATTACCAAGTTTCAGATATTTCTGTTATAAGCAATTGAAACAGACTAATACAGGGATGGAGTAAACTAATATATTGGGGTTAATGGGACCCAGGTTTCTCACAGTCAAACAAGGAATTTCCAAATATAGAAAGCTGAAAGGCCATAAAGAACTCAGTTGTTACACTGGAATAGCAGTTACTGATGTGAACTCATGACTTTTAATGTAGATAAACAGATATAGGTATAAACGCAGTCACCCACTTATGATTGTTTGACATGATTTTCGACTTCATAATGGTGTGATAGTAATTGATATACATTTGGTAGAAACCGTACTTCAAGTCCTCATATAACTATTCTGGTTTTCACTTTCAGTACAGTATTCAATAAATTACATGAGACATTCAAAACTTTATTATAAAATAGTTGCTGTGTTACATGATTTTGCCCAAGTACAGACTAATGTAAAGGTCTGAGAACATGTAAGGTAGGCTGGGCTATGCTATGATGTAGATTAGGTGTATTAAATGCATTTTCATCTTAGGATGTTCTCAGCCTATGATGGGTTTATCAGGACATGACTTTATGGTAAGTCCAGAAGCATCTGTACAGTAGTCCCCCTCATCTGCATTTTCGCTTTTCACAGTTTCAGTTACCAATGGTCAACTGCAGTCAGAAATTACTACATAGAAAATTCTAGAAATAAACAATTCATAAGTTTTCAATTGCATGCATCCTGAGTAGCAGATGAAATCTCATGCTGTCCTGCCCTATCTGACCCTGGACATGAAGCATCCCTCTGTCCACAGTGTTCATGATGTAGATGCCCCCAGCATGTTAATCACTTAGTAGCCATCTCAGTACAATAAGATATTTTGAGAGACAGAGAGAGAGAGACCATATAACTTTCACATAACTTTTATTACGCTATATTTTTGTAAGTGTTATATTTTATTATGTTATTGTTATTAGCCTCTTACTGTGCTTAATCTGTAAACTAAACTTTATCTTGCATATGTATTGATAGAAAAAAATAGTATAAATAAGGATTTGGTAATATCCGTGCTTTCAGGCATCCACTAAGNGCTATATTTTTGTAAGTGTTATATTTTATTATGTTATTGTTATTAGCCTCTTACTGTGCTTAATCTGTAAACTAAACTTTATCTTGCATATGTATTTATAGAAAAAAATAGTATAAATAAGGATTTGGTAATATCCGTGCTTTCAGGCATCCACTAAGGGGCTTGAAATGTATCCCCCCATGGGTAAGAGGGAACTACAATAGATAGATAAATAGAGATATAAATATTGCTGTATGTGTGTGTATGTGTGCATATGTAGGTATACACACATATACATATATATACACACGTATGGATTTTTTTCCTAGCAGATTCTAATTGTGAGTTAGAGAAAATACAAGATGAGCATCTTTTGGTGCCAGAAAGTAACAAAGTACTCAAGATAAATTGAAAAAAAAAAAGATGAGGACATACGAAAGGGATACAGAAGCCAACCCAATAGAGCTCCCAATACACAAAGCTGGAACAATTTGGTCAAAGAAATAAACA
>NW_007726645.1:388004-389645 GCF_000696425.1 Galeopterus variegatus | reverse complement strand
GAGACATGATAAATAAGTGCAACGTCATATCCTAGTTTCAGTCTTGGTAGAAAAGAAGGACATTGGTAGAAAAGCTGGTCAAATCCTAATAAAGTCTGTCATCGAGTTAATAGTGTTGTTCCGATGTTAATTTCTTAATTTTGATCATTGTACCATGGTTATGCAAGACGTCAACATTAAGGGAAACTGGGTGAAAGATGAATGTGAACTCTCTGTACTAATTTTGCAATTTTTCTGTACATTTAAAATTATTCTGAAATAAAATGTTTTTTAAAAAGACAAGAAAACCAATCAAGCCACTACCTCAGTATTTTACAGTAAAACATGCTCATATATACACACAAAAAAAACCTTTGGCTATTCAAATGCCATTTCTTGTCTCTCTGGTATTTTCTAACTATTATTATTGTTATTTTTATTTAAAAGACTAACCTGGGTCAAGAGAATGAGAAGACAAGTCACAGACTGAGAGAAAATATTTGTAAAAGATACATCTGATAAAGACTGGCATCCAAAATATACAACAGTCTTAAGTATCAGCAATAAGAAAATAAACAACCCAACTAAAAAATGGGCAAAACACCTAAACAGACATCTCACTGAAAAAGATATACACATGGCAAGTAAGCGTAGGAAAAGATGCTCAACATCATACGTCCCCAGAGAAATGCAAATTAAAACAACAATGAAATACCACCACATTTAATACCTATTAGAACAGCCAAAATCCAGAACACTACCAACACCAGATGCTGGTGAGGATGTGGATTGACAGGAATTTTCATTCATTGCTGGTGGGAATGCAAAATGGGATGTCCACTTTGAAAGTCAATTTGGTAGTTTCTTACAAAACTAAACATACCCTTACCGTAAAATACAGTAATTGAGTTCCTTGGTATTTACCCCAATGACTTGAAAACTTATGTCACACAAAAATGTGCACCTGGATGTTTATAACAGCTTTATTCATAACTGCCAAAACCTGGAAGCAACCAAGATGTTCTTCAGTAAGTGAGTAAACTGTGGTACATCTGTACAAAGGGATATATTACTCAGTTCTAAAAAGAATTGAGCTATCGCCATGAAAAGAAATAGGGAAACTTTAAATATATATTACTACGTGAAAGAAGTCTGTCTGAAAAGGTTACATACTGTAAGATTCCAACTATCTGGCATTCTGGAAAAGGCAAAACTATGGAGACAATAAAGAGATGAGTGTTGCCGCAGGAAGTGAGGCATGTATACGCAAAGCACAGGAATTTTAGGGCATTTAACTATCCTGTATGACATTATCGTGGCAGATACATGACATTATGCATTTGTCCAAACCCATAGAACGTACAGCACCACAAGTGAATCCTAATGTAAAGTATGGACTTTGGGCAATAATGATGTGTTAGGTTCATCAATTGTAACAAATACAACCTCACTGATGAGGAATGTGATATAAACGAGGCTGGGTGTGCATACTGGGAGGTGTGGTGGGGAGGGGAGAGACTGTGCTTTCTTTCTGCTCAAATTTGCTGTGAACATAAAACTGCTTTAAAAAAGAAAGTATGGAGGACGTTCTCTTACTCTCCAAGCCCCAGAGGCGTTTGTGGAAGGGACAACCTTACCCCCCCCCCCCCCCCCCCCCCCCCC
>NW_007726645.1:375256-387652 GCF_000696425.1 Galeopterus variegatus | reverse complement strand
TGATGTGTTAGGTTCATCAATTGTAACAAATACAACCTCACTGATGAGGAATGTGATATAAGCGAGGCTGGGTGTGCATACTGGGAGGTGTGGCGGGGAGGGGAGAGACTGTGCTTTCTGCTCAAATTTGCTGTGAACATAAAACTACTTTAAAAAAGAAAGTATATTGGGGGGAAAAAAAAAAGATTGACCTGGGGTAATGAGTGAAGAAAATTTACCAAGAAAAGAAAGTATATTAGGGGGAAAAAAAAAAGATTGACCTGGGGTAATGAGTGAAGAAAATTTACCAAGAAAAGAAAGCAGCTTAATCTTTGAAAAGTACATTTACTGGAATGGAAATTTTGATATGTGTCAGACATATTCAAAAAGTTTTGTATACATAAGTACACTTAATAATTACAACATTTCTATGAGGTAGCTACTTTTATAATTGCTACTTTACAGATGAGAAAGCAGATTCAGGGAGGTTAAGTATCTTGCTGAGAATGCAGAAATACATGGGAGCAGATAAAGGCAGGTTTTTGCTTTCTGGGAAAACAAGACAGAACTCTCCCTAAAACATTAACTTTCTTGGCTCAAGAATATAGCTGAACTTGGGGGGTGTTAAATAGAGTCCTACTCATGATAAGAACCTTGAAATTTTATATTTCTTATACTAAACTACACTGCTGACTGAAGAATCAAAAAGTACAATAGTCTCAACAGAAAATTAGATTGTTTTTCGTGGATTGAGAATGCAATTTTCTCCAACAATTTTTTGTTGTTACCTCAAACGTATGCTTATCATAGATTTGTACTGCAATTATCCAGAAAAGGGAGGTCTATTTCAAAAGAATGACAGTTTTACGCTAGTATAAGCAAATAGCCACTAGTTAGATTATATTATCAACATTTGACCCATGGCAAACTTGATTTACAAGGTATTTATTCAAAACTAATCACTGAAGAAGCTCAAGACATTAGAAAATAGATTATGAAGAATATTCTCTTTGTGTCTGTCATTTAGAATACGTAAATATGAGTTAAGATCACAGCTAGATAGTAAGTGACCTTAAGAGAGGACACTCAGTACTCCCCAGAGAGAGTTAATGCAAGTCTAGCGTTAAAGCAAAGGAAAAGGCTGGGTAATCTGATCAACTGCGTTTAATGAAAAGCAACTCTGTCATGAAGCGTAGAGATTAAGAAGGAACAGGAGAGAGAACAGAATAGGAAGGAGAAAAAAAGATTGACTTTGCCCCACCTTGTTCTTTACTTTTAGTGGCTTGTCATTACCAGTAAAATAAATTCCAAAGTCCTTGGGTGTTATGCTAGTTCTTCTGTTCCTGATTCCTAGGCTGCATTTCCAGGCATGATTCCCTACGTTCTGACTTCACAGAATTACTTACATTCTCCAGACTCATTTTTCACTTTCTGACCTCAGTGCCTTTGCTCGTATATTTCCTCATCTTAAAATGCAAAGTCCACTTTAGCTGAAAAGCTTTCCCAAGTCCCATTTTAATCTCCAATTGAAATTGATCTCTCGTCTCTCTTCCTGTATTAGTCATGCATGTTATACATATATGAGAGGACTTATTGCATTCTGCCTGATGCTGCAATCAGTTGGGACTGTCCTGTCTCCTTTGCAGGGCTGTAATCTGACAGCAGAGACCACATCTTAAACATCCTGTCCATCCCTCCGCCCCAGCACATCTATTGCAATGCCTGACATGTAAAAGAATCTTAAAATCATAAGCTCAGTGTTGGAAAAAAAACTTAAAGATCTAATAGTAAAGGTCATAAGGTGTCAAAAATGTTTGATGCAAAAATGATGGAGGAAAAATTTAGGGAAAAGGCTAGGAAAAGAAAATTGGAAAGAGCAATCATAACAACAAATATTTATTAAGAGCTTATGTACCACACAATTCCAAGCCCTTTACATGTACTATCTCATTTAATTTTTACAAGAAATCAATAAAGTAGGTATTGCTAAAACTTTCATTTTACCAGAGAAGCAAGCCAAGACACAGTGAGGTTAACTAATTTGTTCAATTTGGAGTAGCTAAGAAATGATGAAGCCAGAATTCAAACCCTGGCTGTCTGACTCTAATGTCTATGATTGCCAGTAAAATACAGTATAGTAAAGAGGCATTTCACACAGGGAGAAGAAACCTTCAGGAAGTATGAGCAAATGAAATTTTTCTATCCTACTAACCTATGGATACCCACACTGAGTACACTGGGTGTAATTATCTTGAAGTTAAAATCCTCATCCAAAATGGTCAACATTCACATAATTTTAGAAATATTTACATAATATTTATATATTATGACATTTCAGAAAGCACCTGTCTGTGACTTTTAATGCTCAACTCCCCATGAAGGCAACACATTTGGTAACCAGCCCAAGCACTGTAGCCACATGGAGGAAATTCAGTAAGTCTAATCAAAAGCATGTACTCCACTGTCAGGGCCCCTTCAGGAATGCTTCCTAGAAAAACCACATGCAGCGTTCATTTTCTATCATCTGGCCCTAAAGTGGCCCTTATTTTTTCTGCTTAGTAATAAATTCAAAGCAGGTTGCCTGTAGGGACAATTTTTAAAAGACTAATTTTTTTTATAACTTTGATGCAAGGCAAATTTTTCAAATTTTCCCTTTCCAATCAAAGTTCAATAAAATATTTATAAACTACTGAGGCTGATAGTTTATTATTTTTCAATTTTTAACCAGAATGGAATAACAGCAAGTATTGAAGCCATGTGCATTCTCTGTGGTCACAACATGAACAAATTATTAAGTCTATTTGACTTGACGGAATATGTGGATCAGTTCAGGTCAACACCCCCTTAAACACAGCCGAGAGTAATAGTAGGACAAACTCTTAAAGTTGAGCATGGAAATGGCTCGAAAACTGCTATAAGAAGTATCTGAAAAGGAAGCAAAGTATGTCCTCAGTTCCTCCTCTATTACACACACACTCTTTGTCCCAACTCCCTGCCCACTACTGTGTGGAGTAGTTCGCAAGGGTACCATTCACGTGGTAGTTTAAGTAAATGTTCCCACTCTGGGCTCATTCTGTCTCTTGCTTATAGCCTCTTCCATCAAGTGGCCTCACAGTGCCCCAATTTCCTGAGAAAACCAGATCTCTTGCCTTTCATTCACATTACAAATGCTAGGACTGATTTAGGACTTAAAGATATGCCCTTCCTGAACTTTAAACAGGAGGGAAAAAAGTACTTTGACAGGATTAGAGCCTAATCATTAAGACCCTAGAATTTTAGGCATCAGTTGGCAAATAACAGAAAATATCTGGGGACATCCAAGCATCTCATCCTTCATAATAAACCATATAGTTGAGCACCTTTTATAGGAAGCCAGCCCTGCTCCTTACTTTTCATGAAACTTCAGGTTCCTTCATCCCAGTGTTTCTGTTGGTGAACCAGAAATATGGCGTAGTATGAAGAGAGGTGTGTAAAGAATCGGAAGGCCTGAGGCTTAAATCTAGTGTCACCTCTTATCGGTAGTTCCAGCCTCAGTTTCCCCATCCTTGGGCATTGCATTGGTGGCTTATTCATTCCCCCAATTCATACTGACAAAGCTCCATCTGTAAAACAAGAATGATAACAATACAACTCATAGGGCGGTGATGAGTTTTCAGTGAGTCGACACACATAAACATTTAGCACAATACCTACGACACTCTACAAATATAACTAGTATTGTTAAATATCAATAAAGTTACATGGATTTTGATCTCTAAAGAAATTGCCCAACAGCTTCTTGCTTACAAAAGCTTGCATTTACTCTGCCCCAGGTTTTCACTACTCTCCCACCAGGATGACAAAGCTCCAGATGTTGTTTCTCCTTTCTCAAATTGCATAACACCTCTGATGCTTCACTTTCAATCAAGCCTAATAGGCTCTAATTGCAAACATCGTCAACGTGAATGGTGCTGCTTTTTGATAAATGAGCTGCTAGCACAGGGTGTCCTGCCGCAACATGTAGGTGAGCACAGAGAAGGCTGTGTCATTCCACAGATCACTCCTGGCAACTAGGACATGCCTGATTGAACCTGGCCACTTCCTTGTTTCAGGCCACATTGTTTTGCCAGCCACCAACCATCGTCAAAGAATACCCTCTAGTATTACTCTATGGTTTGCTTTTTGCAAAGATATAATTTCTAAAATAGTCCAACTGACTCATTTCCAAGCCACTGGCAAACAGAGTCACATAATGCAGACAGAATAATAGCACATTTTGGTGTCATTCACATGTTCTGAGGTAAAATTAGGAAAAGGCGCTGTTTTGACTAAAGCTTGAGAATGAGAGTTTCAGGGTCAGAGGGCAGATCCACACACATGGCTTTATAGGGATATTTTATTGCAAGGATTTTGAGTGAATCCTTTGATTAACATTCACAGTAAAAATTAAACATCATCTTGACCACAGAGTTTATTCTACCACTATGTAAAGCTTAAAGATTAAACCTCTCAACTTCCCTGACATGTAAATATGTCACAGATGATTCTAAATAAATAGAATGGCCAGGAATGGGGAGCTTGTGCCAAGTATAATAAGCTCGGCCATCACTGAAACTTGAAAAAAAAGTGAAAATACTATAATGCATCTGATCAATATGGAAGAGTGCATTCAAAATCAGAAAAGAACATACTCTTTTATTTTCCCTGCTGATTTCAGAATTTCTAGTCAGGGAGTATCTTTTCTACAATGCTTCTCTGATGACAATAAGATGCTGTTGTCAAAGTTGGGCCCTGGAAGATCTGTCTGCCTCCAGCCACTGGTCCTATTTCAGTTTCTCCAACTCATTCAGCTTTTTCTCACCCTAGAGCCTCCACGTTTGCTGTTCTCTCAGCCTCAAACATTCTTCATGCCCTTCCCCAACAAGCTAACTCCGCTTGTCCTTCAGTTTCAACTTGAATGTCACTCCCTCATGGTGATCATCTCCAATACAGGGTCCCCCACTCAGGTTTCCTTCTCTCACCCCCTTAAACTATCACTACTGTCCCCACATCTCCACTGTAACCACTCCCCCGTCATGACTTTTCCATGCAGGTCTTCCCATGGCCTGTGTCATCCAAATCTTCTCTATTGTTGTGTCTCTGACACGTAACATGAGGCCTGGCACATTTTAAGCACTCGATAAGAGTTTCTTAGATTAGTTGATTAATATACGAATGAACGAACGCAGGCACTTTGATGTACTTTTACAGGGTGCACATGAATTGGCCCAGGAGACTGTTGCCTTTGGAAACACAACATCATGGGGATTTCCCAGGCTCCTCCACAGACTATTCCATGTGTAGACATAGAGAAGGTGTGGCTTAAAAGATAAAAGCAAAACCAAAGGCCCATCTTATGAACTGACTGGGCTGTTCACACACCAATCCTCAACTAGGAAGTAAATTGTTCTTTTTTTTGGTTAAAATAATCTATTATACATACACGTGGGGTACAACGTTGCTTTTCAATAATTTTGTACAATGTGTGATGGTTAGATCAGGAGAGTTAGCTCATTCAACATTATAATAAGCAATCATTCTTTGTGTCCATTGACCAATTCTTCATTAGCCCCCATCCCTTTTCCCTTCCTTTCCCTTTTCCACCTCTAGTAATCACGGTTCTTTTCTTTCTTTCTAAAAGTTCAATGAATTACTATGATTGTTTTTTCTTTTTCTCTGTCTCTTTTTATTGTTTATTTGTTTATTTATGGATTCAGCTCCTAGTTATGAGTGAGAACATGTGGTATTTCTCTTTCATTTCCTGGGTTGCTTCTCTTAGGATAATTTTCTCCAGGATCATCCACATTGTTGCAAATGGTAGAATTTCATTCTTTTTTTATGGCTGAGTAGTATTCCATTGTGTATANTTCTCTGTCTCTTTTTATTGTTTATTTGTTTATTTATGGATTCAGCTCCTAGTTATGAGTGAGAACATGTGGTATTTCTCTTTCATTTCCTGGGTTGCTTCTCTTAGGATAATTTTCTCCAGGATCATCCACATTGTTGCAAATGGTAGAATTTCATTCTTTTTTTATGGCTGAGTAGTATTCCATTGTGTATATATACCACAATTTCCTTATCCAGTCATCCATCAATGGACACGTAGGTTGGTTCCATCACCTGGCTATTGTAAATAGAGCTGCAATAAAAATGGGAGTGCAGATATCCCTTCTACCTGATGATTTCCAATCCTCTGGATATATTCCCAGTAGTGGAATTGCTGGATTAACGGAAGTTCTATCTATAGTTGTTTAAGGAACCTTCATATTGTTCTCCATAATGGCTATACTAATTTACAGTCCTACCAACAGAGCAGAAAATTTCCTTTTTCACTACATCCTCACCAGCATTTGTTATTCTCTGTCTTTTTTATAATAGTCTGATTGGGGTAAGGTGATATCGCAAAGTGATTTTGATTTGCATTTCCCTGATGATTAGTCTATAATAACAAAAACAGCATGGTACTGGCATAAAAACAGACATGTGGACCAGTGCAACAGAACAGAGAACCCAGAAATCTACCCATGTATTTACAGCCAACTGATATTTGACAAGGGCAACAAGAACATACATTGGAGAAATGACTGCCTCTTCAATAAATGGTGCAGGGAGAACTGGATATCCGTATATGAAAGACTGAAACTTAATCCATACCTCTCACCATATACCAAAATCAACTCAAAATGTATTAAAAACTTAAATATGAGACCTGAAACTTTAAACTCCTAGCAGAAAACATAGGTGAAACACTCCGGGATTTAGGACTGAGCAATGACTTTATGAATAACACCCCAAAAGCACAGGCAACAAAAGAAAAAATAAACAAATGGGATTATATCAAACTAAAAAGCTTCTGCACAGCAAAGGAAACAATCTATAGCAAAAATTGTTCTTTATTAAAGCACATACACTTGCTACATGTCAATTTCCAAAGAGCTGAAATCATCTAAGACTTTATCTATATGCTAAAAGAAAAACAAACGAGCATATGAAACACTACTAAAACTACAGAAGTCTCGAAATAAGTAAACTGGCCATCAAGGCTAACTGGAAGATGGGGGAATTTAAAAGTGGCACTGACTTCCATGGGTACAGACTGCACCCAGGCTCCTATAGACTGTGTAGCCAGACCATTATACAGGAGGAAAAGTCTTCTCACTAGTGGGAAAAGTGAAAATACACAAAGAACTTGTCCTACAAATTGGATTAGTGATATTGTTTCCACACAGAGAGAGCAGTCAGAATACTTAAAAACTGTTATTCCAATGTCCTTTGCATTGTGACTGTCACTGGATATAGTAGCCATAATATGATAGGCTACACTATGGTAACGAATGAAACCTGAAATCTTAGTGTTTAATAGAACACAAGTTTATTTGTGGTATTCGTCACATGCCTCTTCCATCTGGAGGTTCCATCAGCTTCTGATTTAAACTTTAGTCAGAGTATAAGGGGAAGAAGTCAACCCAGAAGTAAAACAGTTTACTTTGACTTACATTCCACTGGGCAGAACTAGCCACCTGGTGAATCTAACCATATAGAGGATAAGAAATATGAAGAAGCACATGGATGTGATTGAGTATTAACAGTCTCTACCACAGTACATTTTGGAATTATCAAGCAATTTTGCTTTTTGACACATGGTCTTGATGTTTAGCTAAAAGGACTATTTCCTTTATGATAACCAGATTTAGACCAGATACTTTTAAAATATATTCTCAAAACCCCGCAGCTTTGCATTTATATTCTTTGGCATTGTACTCCAGGATATACTTAATTCTATATAAATTACCTCAAAACATAGCAGCTTGAAACAACAAACAGCTATTATCTCAGTTTCTGTGGGTCAGGAATTTGGGTGTGGCTTAGCTGTGTACCTGGCTGAGGGCTTTCACGAGGTTGCAGTCACACTGTGGTGTGGGATGAGAAATCATCTGAAGGTTTGATCGGGAGAGGATTCACTTCCACACCCACCCACATGGTTATTGGAAGGATTCAGTTCTTCCAGCTTGTTACACAGAGGTCCTCAATTCCTTACTGACTGCAGGCAAGAGGTTTTCCTCAGCTCCTTACACAAGTACTTCTCTATAGGGCAGCTCTCAACATGGCAGCTGGCTTCTCACAGAGCAAGTGAACAAGATAATGAGAGAGAAGGGCCAAAGAGCAAAGCCACAGTCTTTTGTAACCTAATCTCAGAGGTGACAGCCATATTTACCATTTGTCATATTCCATTCATTAAAAGGAAACCATAGGTCCAGCCCACATTCCAGGGAAGGGGATTACACAAGAGCATGAGTACGAGGAGGCAGAAATCATTCGGGGCCATCTCAGAGGCTTCTTACCACAGATGTATTTTCAGGCCACCTTAATCTTGGCTATCTTATTTCAACTCATCTGTTTTCTTGTTTATTGTCTTTTCAAGTTTCAGACAATAAGCTCCACTGTGGTGCTGAGAATCAAATGCGTTTTAGAACCTTGGGTTTGGCATTCTTCTCAGGTCATGATGTTGAACATGGCTTATAGATGATGGAAATAGTAAAGAATCAATATATGAAACCTGTAGTAGGTTCAAGCTGTGCAGTCATCTAAAAAGGAAAAAGTATAGACTTTCTTCAGATATCTAGCATTATTTTATGTTACGTATACTTTCTAGTTAATCTCTTATAGGACTTGCTGTTTTGTTCTTGTTTTGCTTTGTTTTTTTAATTCCGTCTGATACTACACTGTCAATTAAAATATCTTTGGATAAGTGAAATGGCCTATTAGCAAATTTGAGTGAAAACATGATGATTTATTACCAGATATTGAAATGATATTTATACTCATAGAGAACTTTGTTGCCTCTATCAGGGGCTAGGTTACACTGAGTAACAAAGAACCATCAATTTTAAGTGGCATAAAACTTCTAAGATTCATTTCCTGCTCTTGCTATAAGTCTTTCACAGCTGGGATGGAAGGAGTGGATAGAGAAGATTTTGCTCACTGTTGTCACTCAGAGACTCCATGCCAGAGGAAACAGAGTTCTGGAAGGTCTTACACCAGCAATTAAAGATTTGGACCAGAAGTGACAGACATCATTTCCATTCTCAACTCATTGGCCAGAACTATTTATACACAAGGGGTCAGGAAGCTGAATATTTCTATGTGCCCAGAGTGGAGGAGAACCTGTCAACACTTTTGACAGCCCCCACTCCCCATCAAATATCACTATGAGAAAATCTTTTAACTTTATTTCCAACTTGAAGGTTAAACAACCATATTAATATATTCAAATTTGGGTTTATAATATTAACAATTAATATTATTTCTTCAACACCCTATATATTCTTAACTGCCATCTATACTGTTTGGACCTTCAAACCTCCAGATGTAGGTTTTGCTGAGGCTAAGAATATTAAGGTTAGTCACCAGTAATCTCAAACTAAGCATCATCACAGTGTTTTCACAGTCTGATAAATGTGCCCTAGGTGATTCTTTTGTGTCTTAATGTCTAAGTTAAAAAACCATTGTTTTTTATATATTCTCTAAACTCTAAAATGTGATATGAAATATGGATATCTGAGCTATATTAGACAATACAAGACAAAGGCTAACTAGCTTAGAATTTCTTAAAGAGTACATGAAGTTTCAATCTCTGAGAATTTTGACAATAATATATATAGCAGTATACATAGTATAAAAATATAAGATATATAATTTTATAATAATTTTTATAACTCTTTACAATAGAGTTTCATTTTCTGGTCTGCATGCTTACTCTAGTTTGCTCCCTGGCCTATGCTCTATCAGAGTGAATATTTTAAAACAAATTCAGATTATATCATCCCCCTGCTTACAAACCTTCAATATCTTCTGAAACACTGAATAAAACTCCAAGTCCTTACCACAGCCCGATATCTGGCTACACCTCCAACTTTTTACCTTACTACCCTCCAATGGACTTGAATCATGTGGTCTCCTCAATGGTCACTGCACTTACAAAGCACAAGCCTCATGACCTTTGCCCTTGCTGCCCCTCTGCACTCTTCCCACAGGCTTTCATTAGGTCTCTCCTTCATCTCATTCATATTTCTGCTTAAAATTTTTTAAATCTACAGAGACATCTTCCCTGAGCAGCCTTTTACTCATGACCTTCTGCTTTTTTCAATAGCATGTATCACTGACATTATACTATATACTTATTTACTTATTCTTCCCACTAAAATGAGAGCTTCCTGAAAGCAGGAACTTTGTTTTAGTCACTACTGCATCCCAGCAGCTCGAATAACAGATGGCACATAGTAAGAAACAAGCAGACTTAAAAGATCCATTCAACAAAGCAATTTTAGAGGCACTCAGATCCAAAAGCAAGCTCCAGAAGGACAAGAATTCTTTTTCGACAGCGTTGTAAATCACCGTTCCTAACAAAGTGCCATGCCTGTGCTGCATAACAGTTTTTAAATAAGTATCTGTTGTTGAAAATTAATGGGTAAATGGCTAAATTGAAAAAGATCAGGGCTATGGGCCATAATAATCATATACATTGTATATTGACAAAATAAAAATTTAATGAAAAAAAAAAAGAAAAAGATCAGGGCTGCTGAATCTTCACATATGTAATGAAATATTCTTCTCAGCTAACATCTTCTAACTGCATGCCATAGAGAATAAAAAAAAGGACAATCCCCCCACCAAAAAAAAAAAACATGCAATAGCAGAGAAGCCTGGCAAAGCCTTTTGAAAGACATAAAAAGATTAGAAATTGCTCATCTCTGGCCTAACTTATAAGCAGAGTGGAGCTGAAAAGACCTCTTCATGGAGCTAGTCTAATCCTGCAGCCTAACAACCACATTGCTAAATTCCTTTGAAGAAATGAAGTCAAAATCCCTCTGATATTACAACCAGAGTCTAGAGGAGAAGGCGAATACCTGGTGCTCCTGCCCTACTCTCTGCTCTTCTGCCATAACAGGAAGTGTTCATCAGTCATAGTGTCCTTTTTCTCTGAATCCAACCTCAGCCCCAGAATCCTCAGCAAGACTCTCCTAGATGTCATGACTGTCAGTACTCTAGATGACATTTATTTGTCACTGTTGCTTATACTCATATTAGTCAGTCTTTGGTAAAAATTATCAGAGACTGAAAAAGCACAAACTATGACTTTTCTCTGTTGCCTAAAACAAAAACGCAGACCTCAGACCTCAATATGGGTAAATCTAAAATCCAGAAATTAGTGTTTGTTATATCATCCACATATTAGTGGATAAAGAGTTATCTTCATTTTAGGAGACATGTGACCCAAGTTTTTTGTGGGGGAAAGATGACCCCTCTTAAAAAGAAAGATTATATTCCAACTCTGAAGTACAGCTCCTTAGACAGTTCAGATCAAAGCTGTGAATGTGACCTGAATTCAAACTAATTCAAATTTGTTAAGTATTTATTGAGTGCGTGCTATATGGAAAATGTTTTCCCTGGTAGGAATAGGTTATTGAGTAATGGAAGAAAGCTAATAGATTCCCCAATGCAGCTGCATTCAGAGATAGCACTTCATTATATCATAAACTCTTATAAATAAACAATGATTGCTTAAGAGGCATGCTATAAATCCCATCTTTCAGATATGACTAATCCAAAATTCCTAATAACTAAGCCAAGTCTACTCTAACATCTATTTTTGAAATTTCATTGAAAAAAAAAATTGCCAGTAAGCAAATTTGCAACATAGAGGCAAATGTTACAGCATATTTCACCTACATAAGAGGATAATTTTCAAGGACTCCAGCAATATTCATTGAGTAGCAACAATATGTCAATCAGCAACAAGTCTTACCTACCCATAGTCAATTAGTAACAAGTCTTATCTATCCATTAAAGCCAGTCCAGCCAGGTCTACATTTCAGCAAGATAATTAGCAATTCATTCAAGACAATACAGCAATTCCAGACTATCAGACACTTTAGATTTTTTGAAAAACTTATTATTCAGATTTTTCACTAATGTACCTTGGCCTGTTTTTCCTTTGACTTTGGATTGGTGAGATGTTATCTGTACAAAAGAAAATTTTTAAACATGTATTCAGTTACCAAATAACTAAAAACTTTCTGCAATAGGAAACCTTCAATTAAGTAGCCAAGAGGACTCAATAGCACAGAATGAAATCCTATTCTGCCATCTAGAGGACATACACAAACTGGCTAGAAAATAATTAACCTCTTAATGACCCCTGAAGCTTAAAATATTCTGTTTTTAAAAAGGGGAGGAGGGGGATTATGAGAGCTTGTATATTTTTCTCTATGTCACTATGTCAGATTTGCCCACAGAGAAGAAAATATTCTGTTTTTAAAAAGGGGAGGAGGGGGATGATGAGAGCTTGTATATTTTTCTCTATGTCACTATGTCAGATTTGCCCACAGAGAAGAAAAT
>NW_007726645.1:373571-374626 GCF_000696425.1 Galeopterus variegatus | reverse complement strand
ATGAGAGCTTGTATATTTTTCTCTATGTCACTATGTCAGATTTGCCCACAGAGAAGAAAATATCTTGTTTCAAAAGGCACTTTTTAAAAAACTGCATATTAGACATGTGCCAAGCTGGGTTTTTACACCTTGCCAAATCTGTTGGCTCCACCTGCCCTGCAAGGCCTTGGCCACTTGCAAATGCAGAGCCCCAGCCACGGCTCCAACTCATAACCCTGGCCCAGCCACCGCAGCACATCAGCATGACCTTTGATGTGCCTTACATAGGATAATCATAGGTATTTGGGGCACACAAGTTTGACCTAACCAGAACCAATTGTCAATCTTCCAAAATCTCTCAGATGATACCTGACTCTCTCCACCAAATAACTCATCCCGGATTCCTTCAGCAATTCCTCATCTTTTGAAAATAGAAGTATGCCAGCATTCACCTGTGTTCCTCTTCTGACGTTACACTCACATTTCAACTCCTCTGGAGTTCTTCGTTAAATGTCGAATAACAAAAGGAGGAGGAGAAATAATGAATCCCTCAACGTATTCTGCAACAAGGGTTCACAGACTCTCAGCCTGCCCTAGTGCGCAGCAAGGAGGAGAGGGCGGGAGAGATAGAGAGAAATATGAGAAGATGAAGGAAAAGAGGACAAGCAAGAAGGGAAAGAGGAGGAGGAGGAAAGAGAAGGATGAGGAAGAAGGGAAGGAGAAAGAAGAGGGGGAAGAGGGTGAGAAGGAGGAGAAGGGACAGAAGAAAAACCCTGGAGCATCTCATTTATTGACTACATATTTTATTGCTAAAGCTTCAGCTTAAAACATCTTTTTGTGACTGTTTATGCTGTAAATTTTCGATATCACATTTTGATTCTCTAATTATCCTCGGCTAATGTATACCTTTTGTTAAACAGTATTATAAACTGCAATGAAATTATTTACATGTACAAAGTATTGCATTTCAGAGTGTATTACAACATAATATATACATTTTTAAAAATCAGGAAACAGGGCCGGCCTGGTGGCACACTGCTACAGTGCGCCGCTTGGGAGCGCAGCGGCGCTCCCGC
>NW_007726645.1:366094-372916 GCF_000696425.1 Galeopterus variegatus | reverse complement strand
GTGCGGGCGCGACACTGAGGGTTGCGATCCGTTGCCAGACATGAAAAAAGACAAAAAAAAAAAAATCAGGAAACAGGGCCGGCCCGTGGCTCACTTGGGAGAGTGCAGTGCTGATAACACCAAGGCCATGGGTTCAGATCCTACATAGGGATGGCCGGTTCACTCACTGGCTGAGCGTGATGCTGACAACACCAAGCAGAGGGTTAAGATCCCCTTACCGGTCATCTTTTAAAAAAATATATATAAATAAATAAATAAAAAATAAAAATAAAACCAGCGGCTCACTGGCTGAGCGAGGTGCGGGCGCAACACCGAGGGTTGCGATCCCGTTGCTGGTACCAGTCCGGTACGGGCGCGACACTGAGGGTTGTGATCCGTTGCCGGTCACAAAAAAAGACAAAAAGGAAAAAAAAATAAAAAAAATAAAAAATAAATAAAAATAAAAATAAAAATCAGGGAACAGATGCCATCCTATATAATCAAGCAACTTCATAACTAAAAGGGACATTAAAAATAATCTACTTCAGTCTTGTCATCTTTCCATGGAAAAAGCTGTTGTCATGAGAAGCTATATACTCTGTTCAAGATCACACATCAATTATTGGTGGAGGTTCACTATAAACCACACTTTCTCACCTTAAGTCTAACTTCGTTCATTTGATTTGTTCTTTCCTTCAACCCATATTTAGTGTATGTCTATTATGGGCTAAATGTGATAGGCACTGAAGGGAAAATTCTATCTGAAAAAGACACAGTCCCTGCTCTCTAGGAGCTAAGTCTCCTGGAGAGGAAACATTAGAGAGTCATAAAATTCTAAAAGTACAGGAGACTAAGAAAAAGATGAACATAAACAGGACTTGGTTTGGTCTAGGCAATCAGACCTGTCTTCTTTAAAGAAGTTATTTTTAAATGGTGATCCAAGAATGAGTAGGTGTTATCCAAAAGAAACTGGAAGAAAGAACATTCCAGGAAAAGGAAATAGCATTTGCAAAGGCCTTGGAAGGGAGGAAGCGTGATGCTCTTGTGGAACTAAAACGTCGGTGAAACAAGAGTACAGAAAATGAGGGGAAACCCATACAACATGAGCCTGTGTTGGCAGCTTGGGTCGCCAACCAGGGACTTTGTAGACCATGTGGAAGTCAAGGGACAAGCTTTAAAGAGTTTTAAGCAGTAAGATCATCGTATTTGTGCTTCTGAAATATTGCTCTGGAACAAGTAAGAGAGAAAGAAGACAAGAGAAGACTGTGCACAAGACCGATTAAGAGGCCTTATATGACAAGAGCTTGTACTAGAGCAGTGCCATGGTGATAGAAACGTCCATCGGACTGTGATCTGAGTTAGCTTTGTCTCTGAAGCTGGGCAGTGCACTGCTTGCACTGCCATACTTGGCGGTTATTAAGAAGGGAAAATACTAGAAGCCTGGAGGAGGGAAAACTGGCAGGGACTTGGTGTTGGATTGCATATAAGGGGTTCTGAATTGGTGTCAAAATGACCTTTAGTTGTCTAACTTGTACAACTTCATAGGCCATTCACTAGGATGAAAAACGTGCAAGAGGCATAGATTTCTAGGGGACAATCACTGAATTGGTGTCAAAATGACCTTTAGTTGTCTAACTTGTACAACTTCATAGGCCATTCACTAAGATGAAAAACGTGCAAGAGGCATAGATTTCTAGGGGACAGTCATGCCATTCACTAGGATGAAAAACGTGCAAGAGGCATAGATTTCTAGGGGACAATCACGAATTATTTTATCACAGTAATTGAAATTTCTTCCGGGATATCCATACCATAGTCTCCTTTTCATGCATTTTTAACCTTTTTTTTTTAAAAAAAAAAAAAAAAGAACTATCCTCTTTTCTTCCTAGTGTCATGGAAAATAATTTTTGCTTTATTTTTAATTTGTTTATTGCCGATCAGAGAGCTAGCCTGACCTTTCCCAAACACTTTTTTAAATTAGTAGACTTTAAGGTTTACAGAAAAACTGAGCAGAAAATGCAGTTCTCACGTATTTCCTCTCGCCACCTTCCACACTTCCCCGTATTATTAACATCTTGCATTACTGTGGTACGTTTGTTATACTGAGGATCCTAGACTGATATGCTACTGTTAACTAAAGTCCATGATTTACATTAGGGTTCACTCTTACTGTTGTAAAGTTCTATAGATTTTGGCAAATGCATAATGTTATCTATTGTTACACTGTCATACAGAATAGTTTCACTTTCCTAAAAATCCCATGTTCACCTACTCTTTCTTCCTCGCTTCTACCACCCCAGCCTGGAACTTCTGGCAACAACTGACCTTTTTGCTATCTATATGGTTTTGGCTTTTCTAGAATGTCATATAGTCAGAATCATAAATATGAAGCCTTTCCAGATTGGCTTCTTTCACTTAGTATTATGCATTTAAAGTTCCTCCATACCTTTTTATGGTTTGATAGCTCATTTCTTTTTATCATTAAATAATATGCCATTGTATGGATGTACCACTGACTGTTCATTCATAGAAGGGCATCTTGGTTGCTTTCAAACTTTGGAGATTTTTAAAAATCTGCTATAAATATTTATGCACAGGTTGTTTCTGGACAGAAGTTTTCAACCAACTGTGGTAAATACCAAGTTGTGATTGCTGGATCATATGGTAAGAGTGTGTTTAGTGTTGTAAGAAACTGACAAACTATCTTCCAAAGTGGCTGTATCATTTTGCATTCCCATCAGCAATTAATGAGAGTTCCTTTTGCTCTACATCCTTGCCAACACTTGATGTTGTCAGTATTCTGGATTTTTGCCGTTCACATAAGTGTGTAGTAGTATATCATTACTGTTTTAATTAACAATTCCTTAATGACACAGGATGTTGAGAATCTTTTTATATGCCTATTTGCCATCTGTGCATCTTCTTTTGTGAAGTGTCCAGGTCTTTTGCCCACTTTTTGAGTTGCTTTCTTATTGCTGCTTTTAAAGTTCTGTCAATGTTTTGAATAGCAATTCTTATCAGACATGAGTTTTGCAAATATTTTCTATCAGTCTGTAGCTTGTCTTTTCATTTTCAAAACAGTGTTTGTAGCAGAGTGTTGGGAGCCTGTAGCCCCACACCCCTCCATGTGTGGCCGTGCCTGCGTGACAACCTGCTTGCGCCATATGGCCATGCTTACGTGATAACTGCCTCGTAATCTGTTTGTGCCGGGAATTCTGTGTTCCCGGCTATGCAAGTTTACTCAAGGGTGACCTTTTATCTTCTTTCAAGTTTCTGCTTTGCTGTAAAGATTGGGGGCTGCACCGCGTCAGGAATGTCTTGTCTTTGTTTCCTCTCAAGACCTTATCGCATCCTTGCATTCCTGACTTCTTACAGTATGCCTGCTTCTTTCCTATATAAGATGTAACCTTAGAGCCAATAAACGAGACTTGATCAGAATACTGTCTTGTCTCCATTTCTCGCGTCTCTTGTCTCATCCCATTCCCACTCCCCCCTCCAGGGTCTGCGTTGAATATCCCGCGGGTCGGGACAGCAGAGCAGAAGTTTTTAATTCTAATTAGGTCCAATTTACCAATTTTTTATTTCATACATCATGCTTTTGGTATTGTGTCTAAAAACTCTTTGACAAATCCAACACCAACTACATGTTCTATATTATATTCTAGGAGTTTAATAGTATTTTGTTTTACATTTAGGACTGTGATCCATTTTGAGTTAATTATGAATGGTGTAAGGTCAGTGTCTAGACTAACTTTTTTGCATGAAGATATTCAGCACTGTTTGTTAAGAAAAAACTATTCATTTCTCTATCAGCTTGCCTTTCTCATTTGTAAAGACCAGTTGACTATATTTGTGTGGATCTATTTCTATTGTCTCTACTTCATTACAAATACCAACCTATCTTGACTACTGTAATGTTACAGTAAGTCTTGAAGTAAAGTAGTATCAGTGCTTTGACTTTGATCTTCTTCAATATTGTATTGGCTATTCTGGGTTTTCTGCCTTACCATATAAATTTTAGAATCAATTGATTTGTCAACAACTACAAATTAATTTGCTTGGATTTTGATTGGGATTGTGTTGAATCGATAGATCAGATTAGGAAGAACTGACATCTTGACAATGAGTCTTCCTATCCATGAATATGGAATATCTTTCCATTTTTTTAGTTCTTCTTTGATTTCTTTTGTCAAAGTTTTGTAGTTTTCCTCTTTGAGATCTTGTACATATTGTGTTAGATTTATACTTAATTCTTAAACTTTTGGGGTGCTAATGTAAATGGTAATGTGATTTTAATTTCAAATTTCACTTGTTCATTGCTGGTATATAGCAGTAATTGACTTTTTGTGTATTAATCTTATGCAGTTTTGCTATAATCACTTGTTACTTTCAAGACCTTTATTGTCAATTTTTTGGAATTTTCTACATAAATAATCATGTCATCTGCAGGCAAATACAATTTTATTTTTTCCCTTCCAATCTGTATACCTTTTGGTATCTTTCTGTTATTGATTTCTAGTTTAATTCCTTTGTGGTTTGAGAGCATTTGTATGATTTCCATTCTTTTAAATGTATTAACATACAAGGAGACTTCAGCAAATGTGTGGAAAATGGAATCAAAAGATAAAAATGAAAAATTTAAACTTTATTTTCCAACATATGCTCCATCAAGTTCAAGGCACTTTGTAAGTGATGAAACCATCTCTTTAGTCCATCACTAAACAACTGAGCATCCTGGATTTTAACCATGTCAATGCAGTCTTTTTTACATGATTAACTGAAGAAAAAATGTGTGCCCTTTAAAGATTTTTTTAGGATTAGGAAACAAAAAGAAGTCATAAGGAGCCAAATCAGGGCTGTAAGGTAGATGCCTAATGATTTCTCCTAGAAATTCTTGCAAAATTGACCTTGTTTTAGTGAGAGAAATGAAAAGGAGCACTGTCATGGCAAAGGACTCTCTGGTGAAGCTTTCCTGGGTACTTTTCTGCTAAAGCTTTGGCTAACATTCTCCAAACACTCTCATTATAAGCAGATGTTGTTGTTCTTTGGCTCTCAAAGTCAACAAGCAAAATGCCTGGAGCATCACCAGAAACTTTTGCCATGACCTTTGTTCTTGACCAGTCCACTTTTCCTTTGATTAGACCACTTCCACTTCTTGGTAGCCATGGTATTGATTATGTTTTGTCTTCAGGATCATATCAGTAAAGCCATGTTTTATCTCCTGTTAGAATTCTTAAGAGATATGCATCAGGACCTTGATCCCACTTGTTTAAAATTTCCATTGAAAGCTCTGCTGTTGTCTGCAGCTGATCTGAACACGACAGTTTTGGCACCATCAAGTGGAAAATTTGTCCAACTGTAATTTTCCAGTGAGAATTGAGTAAGCTGAACCAATTGAGATGTCTATGCTGTTGGCTCGTTTCTTCTGTTAATCATTGGTTCTCTTCTATTAAGGCATGGACAAGATTATTTTTTTAGTCACAAATTGATGTGGATGGTCGGCCGCTGTGGCTTCATCATCAACATCGTCTTATCCTTTCTTAAAACAAGTTATCCATTTGTAAACTGCTGATTTCTTGAAGGCATTGTCTCCATAAACATTTTTGTAAAGCATCAGTGATTTCACCATTCTTTCACCCAGTCTTGACGATAAATTTGATGTTCTTGCTTCAATTTTAGCAGAATTCACATTGCTTTATAGGAGCTCTTTCAAACTGATGTCTTATCCTTCTTCATGCCACCAACTAGATCCTATTCAGGCATGTTATAACAAGTTAGTACAAGTTTATTGTGGTGCAAATACATTTCAAAATTCATAGTTTTTTCATAATACATTTCCATGAAGTTTTTGAAGACCCCTTTTATGTTTTATGGCCCAGAATATAGTCTATCTTGGTGAACAATCCATGTGAGCTTGAGAAGAATGTGTACTCTGTCACTGCTGGATGTAGTTTATAGAAATCAGTTAGAACCAGTTGATTGATGGGTGTTGTTCAGTTCAATTATATCCTTACTGATTTTCCAGCTGCTGGGACTGTCCATTTCTGATAGAGGGGTGTTGAAAGTCTCCTACTGGTAGATTCATCCATTTCACTTTGTAATTCTATCAGTTTTTGCCTCATGTATTTTGACACTCTGTTATTAGATGCATATGCACTAAGGTTTGTTATGTTTTCTTGAAGAATTGACTTCTTTATTACTATATATCCCTGAATATTATCCTTGCTCTGAAGTCTGAAATCAGTGTAGCTACTCCAGATTTCTTTTTACTAGTGTTAGCATAATAAATTTTTCTCCATCCATTTACTTTCTAATTGTTAATTTTGATTGTGGTAAAATATCCATAAAATAAAATTTACCACTTTAACCATTTATAAGTGTACAATTCAATGCCACTAAGTACATTCATAATGTTGTACAACCACCAGCAGTCTATTCTAAGAACTTTGTCATAATACCAAAGCTAAGTTTTGTACTCATCAAACAATAACCTCCCATTCTCCCCTTTCCCCAGACCCTGGTAAGCACTATTCAACTTTTCTGTCTCTAAGAATTTGCCTATGCTAGCTACCTCATTTAAGTGGAGTCATAAAATATTCGTGCTGTTTTGACTAGCTTATTCCACTGAACATGATATTTTTAAGGTTCATTCATGTTGTAGAATGTATCAGAATTCATTCGTTTTTGTTTTTTTGTTTTTTTTTGTCTTTTTGTCTTTTTTTAGTGACCGGCAACGGATCGCAACCCTCAGTGTCGCGCCCGTACCAGACAGGGACCGGCAACGGGATTGCAACCCTCGGTGTTGCCCCCACTCCTCGCTCAGCCAGTGAGCAGCAGGACTAT
>NW_007726645.1:316056-365728 GCF_000696425.1 Galeopterus variegatus | reverse complement strand
CCGGTCTGTACGTGGGATCCGAACCCTCGGCGGGAGCGCTGCCGCGCTTCCCAAACGGCGCACTATAGCAGTGCGCCACCGGGCCGGCCCAGAATTCATTCGTTTTTTGAGGCTGAATAATATTCCATTGCATGCATATGCTATATTTTGTTTATTCATTTATCTGTTGATGGACGTTTGAGGTGTTCTCGTATTTTGGTTAATGTAATGCTGCTATGAACACTGATGTACAGCATCTGTTTTCAATTTAATTTCTAAGGTTCAAAAAAGAACTAGAACTGGTATATATTTCAAAGCATGATGATAAGTTACATTACAAAGCCAATTACCTATACGGAATTATTAGACCAATAAGACTGCTCCATAGTTCTTTAGAGCCTCAAACTTTGGTGTGCTTTGGAATTCTCTGTAGTTACTTGTAAAAATGAACCTCCCTGAGATCCACCTTCAGAGATTCAGTAAGACTAAGGACAGCCCCTTAGTCTTAAACTATGCATTTTGACCAAATACTGTCAAGTGGTTCTGATGCAGGTTGTCTGCTGACCAGCCATTAAGAAGAGAGTAAAGAAACTAGTGAATTTGCCACTTGATTAAAGTTCTAGCTCTGTCACTTAGCAGTACTGAGTCTGTGGCTAATATATCAGGATTTTGGTGTAAAGGCGGATAATAATACCTGTCTAACTATAATAACAATTAACATTTATCAAGCAGTTATTATGTTTTAGGCACTATTCTAGGTGCTCTTCCTGGCTTACCTCATTTAGTCTTTTGAACAACCCAGATGAGGTTTTGAAGAAACTGAGGCACAAGGAGTATAAACAACTTGCCCACAGGAATACAGCTAGAAAGCAGTAGAGCCTGCTCTACACACAGCCTGCTCTAATCTTTACTACTAAGTGCACCATACTCCAAACTGTCCTGAAGATCGGCTGAGGTCGTTTACTCAACAGTTCTTTGTAAACTTTGTAATCTTATTGGGTCCCCACTACATGCAAACAACTACTGAATTTACAAATTCAATTTATTATCATTTCAATTTTATTGTGAGAAGAGAAATTCATATTGATTTTAGAAGCAACTGGTGCAAAAGACTTTATGAATAATGAATGTATCTACATCAGGATTATGCTTTTCTAGAACTGTCCTTGAATCTATCCTTGATATAATATTCTCAGTAACTTTCTGGGATGAGGTATGTAGAAGTTGCTGAAGCTGCATTCACATCATATAGCATCTGCGTTCTGTCATAGTAAGTAGGAGAAATGTAGTCATAGAAGAACTTAGGGTGGTAATTGGCTCACAACAGTGGCTGTGTTTATGCTACAGTCTACTTTTTCTATTCACTTTCACCTTCCACCAACCCACTACCCATACACACACACACACACAATGAGAGTGAACACACTCTCAGGTTCACATTCACCATATACTTCTGTCTGGCACCTGGCTACAGGCTGTATGTCTGACCCGTACTGAGCCAATCAGAGTGCTTCTCCAACATGCTATAAGAAGTTGCTGGCAGGAAAGCTTCCTTTCCTCTCCATGAACACACTCTCAGGTTCACATTCACCATATACTTCTGTCTGGCACCTGGCTACAGGCTGTCTGTCTGACCCGTACTGAGCCAATTAGAGTGCTTCTTCAACATGCTATAAGAAGTTGCTGGCAGGAAAGCTTCCTTTCCTCTCCGGTCATGAAGCTGTGAAAATGTAAACTTAGAGTTGCTGGCAGTTGGGGCTCTGCCATTAGATTTTGCATTCCATCATACTGCTTCCTAAGAATATAAAAGCCTTTTACCCTACCAAGGTATTCCCAGTCATTCCACTTGTTGGGTGGGGTTTATGTCTCATTCATTCTCTAACCTGGAGATACAGAGTCGTCTTAAAGGCTAGACATTGTACTTTTTCAGGCTCTCAGATTAGAGTTTGCCAGGCTTGCTCTCTTTCCTACTGTGACTCCAGCAAATTCAAATTGCAGTGGCTAATGTTCATGCTTCCTACCTGAATTCACAATCAATTATCAGGTAGGCTGAGGAATGCGTCTTTTCCTTTCCGGGGTTTCTTCCCTATCCCTGGTAAGATGAGCTCCACCTTTCCCCCTCCACCAGCTCTCTCCTCACAGCATCCTTGGTCCTCTTCATGTTTCCTGTAGAAATATTAATAGTCTCACTTTGTTAAAGGAAGATGCCATCATTTAATATCTGAAAAAGTTTTCTTCCAAAGCAAGGAAGAGTTTCATTTGTAAGGCAATGATTATCAAACTTTAACCTACATCAGAATCACCTGGAGGACTTATTGAGATTGCTGTGCCCTCATCTCCAGTTTCTAATACAATAGGTCTAGCATGGGGCTGAAAATCTGCATTTCTAACAAGTTCCTAGTAGATGTTGATACCATAGTTTGAGAACCACTGTAAGAGTTAGTCTCTATTAAGCAAGAAGTGATTTTATATACAGTTTTAGATGGAATTTGGGGACTGGGAGAAGTTTCAGGCTCCTTAACAAATTCCCCAAGTGGAAGCAAGGGCACTCAGTTATTGAATTCCTGACTTTCTGAGGCACTGAACCATCACTGATGGACTGCTGGAGACTTATGCATTCATGCGAGGCTGTCACTGATTGACTGAAATTGGTTTTAAACTAGTTTTGTGCTTACATGTGGGCATTACAGCAAAGGAGAGTCTTTTCCTTTCTTAAATCTGGAACATAAAAACTTTTTATTCTCCCCTTCATGTGCACATACCCAGATTGCTCCTCCCCGCCTCAAAAGCAGGAGTATCAGTTTCTCCCAAAAGAAAGGATACCAAAATTTATCTCTTAGTGGAAGGTATCACCAAGGAATTTAATCTGGAAATTGAAGGGCCTATCTATAGAGGGGGATTCGTTGGGGCCATTGAAAGTTTAAAACTCATTGGCGCTAATATCCATTGCTGCAGAGAATTTCACCATTCAGTAAAATTTATCAGTGCTGAATTGTTTTCTCTTTGTTTTTCCTTGTAAGCTCAGATCTGGACAATCTGTATGCCACAGGCTCTGGGACATAAAGGAAACAAATGGCAGATCAAAGACTTTTCCCTGTCAGATTTCTCCTTACTGCAATGTCACTGGGGTCTTCTGTGAGTTTGCGGGGAATGGATCAGTCACAGCCCTAATCCCACCCTGGGGAACTCTTGAAGGTGAGACATGGTCTCAACTATTCTTGAATGAGGGTGGCAGCAACCTACATATGAAGCTGTCCATTTCCAAGGAGGAATACCGAGGACAATAAGTGATAAGTACATGTTCACCTTATTTGTTAAATTGTACATATTTGTTTTATGCGCCTGTGAGTTATAAATTCACAAAAAAGGAAATTATAACATTGAGGAAGAAATACAAAAGAATGGGTTTTAAAAGGAGCCACTGTTTTTGTTTGCATTTGCTTTTGCTTTTTGAAGTAGAGGGATTTAGAGTCCCTATTAGCTCAGTCAGGCACATAGCTAAGATTTCCTTCAGAATGTGAAATCCCTCTCCAAGCCCCCTCTCTACACCTTTTCTGAGCCAAAGGGTCCCTGTTCTGAAGCCAGTCTTTGCTAGCCAAGGACTCCCATTTATGCCTATGCATGCCCTGAACCTCCTTTTTGGGCAAAGCACATCTGGAGGGAATGCTTTCATTTCCCTTTCACTCGTTAAGGGAAGAAAATGAAGCCAGAGCTAAAGTTCCTTGAACATTCTCCATGGTAGTTAGCCTTAGAATCACATATGTCTGTTCTGAATCCTAGCTCTGCCACTTACTAATCTTATAACGTTGGGCAGGCCACTTTACCTGTTTTGTCACTACAGAAAAGGAATAAATATATTTACCTTCATAAAGTTATAGAAAAATGAGTTTATATGAGGCGTCTTCAAAAAGTTAGTGGAAAGATTCATATTATCTTTTAATTCCACTTTTCCATAAACTTTTTGAAGTACCCTCCTCATATAATAATTAGTATAGGGCCTGGTATGTGGACCCTCAATGCGGTAGATGTTAATGGAGTTAAAAAATCACTACTTGAGAGGAAACTTTATAATAGAATAAAAATTTGTTATCTTCTTATTAGATTATATCTATAGGGCCTGGTATGTGGACCCTCAATGCGGTAGATGTTAATGGAGTTAAAAAATCACTACTGAGAGGAAACTTTATAATAGAATAAAAATTTGTTATCTTCTTATTAGATTATATCTTTTTTTTTTTTAATAAGAGCACAACTTAAGCAGACACAATGTGATCCCAACTATCTCCTACAATGGAGTACACGCCCATCTGGATTGCCCTCCCACTCCCCAGGGACTCCCCCTTTCTCTAGTAAATACACCTTCCACTTGGCCAGTTTGGATCAGAGAGAGTAACTGACCCAATGCAGGCTAATGGAACAACATTCCTGAAGAATATTAAATTGTAACTAAGAATCTAACAATGGTCCTTTGAACAAAGAATAACACAGGAGCTAGTAGACTTGAACATTATCTGCCATGTAGACCATGAAAAAGAGAAATCCAGTCAAGTGAAAGACTGAGAAAGAGAAGGGTAGGATAAAGGCAACTTTCCAGTTTCTTCTTAGTGTTTTAGTCTGGTTCCAGTCTGCTGGAGAAATCCAGTTGTATTCCTGCCCTTGGGTTCCATGTGCCCCTACCACCCCACCCTTATAATAAAATTCCCTTCTCTTTGTTAGCTTAGGTGGGTTTCTATCACTTGCAACCAAAGACTGCTAAAACACATTTTATCTTAAAAAGAAAACACTGGGTTCACTTCCTATTGGAAAAGTAATTATTTATTATGACAAAAATAAAACTGTTGACGGAAAACAAATGAATGTTACACTATATTGAACCATGATTGCAATGAGTTAAAATCTGTCTAAAAGATGAACATTTCCAGAGCAAACAGCATCCTCTTTCTTGGGTAAGCAGGCATGCAAGCAACTCATTTTAACATAATTGCAGAAATAAAAGTCATGAGTACCAGCAACCTATACTTAACATATAAAAGACGTATTTCATGACACTAATGAAATATTAAGAATTTAAAAACATGTCTTATAAACAACCCCACCATCAGAAAAACATGCTTTGAGCCATTTTCAAGAAGTGATGATGTGAATGCATTAACTAACTTGTTTGCTCTTAAATTTTCTTTTCTAATGCTTATACATTGAACCAATAGCACATGTTGCAGTTGCTTAGTTGGGGTTCAGAAGCACAGTTTGTGGCATGAAAGACATTTTTTCTTTCCTTTGTACAATACCAGGGGTCCCACAGAAAGATTCGATTTATAATTTTGACTTTATTAATACCATCTTCTAATTGACCAAGCTGATTAGCTAAGATATTGTTAGAGCTTTTGCAGAAAGCTTGAAGCTTGTTGGATAACAAAAGTTTGTATTTAAATCTTAAGAATGAACATAAATACGAATACAGACACTTTAAAGTAGTTTTACATTCTGAGGCAAGAAGTATATTGAATACAGGACCAGCTGCTTCGTCTTTAATGCTTTAAAGCACCAATTTATGTAAAGATGGCAATGTGTGGTTATAATCACTATACTCTGATTAGAATTAATGCAAGAGCAAGGCTATAACTGCTTTTAGTTTTCGTTGTTTCTTTTTTAAACTATGGTCTGTGGAATAGATGAACAGGGTAAAATTTATAAATATTCTGTAACTTAAAAACATCATAACCATCATTCTATTTCAAAATTTCAATGAAATTAAAATCAAAATTGAAAGTTTTCATAGCTACACTGAACAGTTTACTCCAAGAGAATAAAATAGGGGCTTCAGAGTCCCTGAATGTCCTGAGGGAAAATAAAAGAAGATTAAAATGATTAAAGTCCCTTATGAATAGGGCTAACACATGCAAATAAATCATATATAAACAAGACCAACTGATAGTCATTTAATATCTTACCAACACTGACGGAAATATATTCACAGTATAATATAATCAATCAAATTTAAAGATTTTGCCTTTCCCTTATTTTATTCAATTAAACTAAATATTGACTAAGTACATGCCCATGTACATTAATAAAAACCATATGTGAATCTGATATACCATGTTAGCCCTCCTAGTACTGAACAACTAAGAATAAAACAAAACAAAATGTCTAAGGAATGTTTCTCCTTAGTTGTGAATTCTGAATATTCAAATACAGTTTGGGTGAAGGGGGTATTTACGGGATGGTACAACATCCCACAAACTCTACCAAAGCACCTTATGGATTGAAAAATGAGGTAATTTTTTAATTAAAATTTTACAAGTTTGCACACAAAAAAATTCCCATTCTGTTAGAAGTTGTTTTCTAGTCCCAAAACTATACACAGCACACTTTATTATTTCTCCCTTTCCAGGAGACAATGTAAATTACTGGTTTAAAATGTAAAAGATATAACTACAGTTCCAAATTCTAAGCACCTAAAAGTCTTCAGTCTTTGGCCACATTAAAAATAATGTAGGCCATCTAGTTGTACTGTACAAGACTGTGCTTTCTAGTAATGTTAAGTGCCTTAAGTGGGGACGGGGGAGAAATTCACTGCCTTTGTTCACATTTTCTCTTACCTAATATCCTTTTGAAGATTTCCCTTCCCCATGTTTATCTTTGCATTTGACTTTGACTTGCTTCTAGCTATGCCTCTAAATGTCCAAATTAACATTTCCCGAACATTTCACTAAACCATTTACATTTAAAGCTGATTTTAGAATATTTTCTTACTTTAAATTTAAAATAGAGTAGTTGAACATATTTTTTTATTGACCTTCTCTATTTAGCTTTGGTCACCTGGAATTTTTAAAAAGTACTTTTTGGGGAACCTGGCTTTGGGATTTCAGTCTTCACAGTGATACTAAATGAATAAGGATGACACATTACTGAAAAATCTAAGCTTGAATATAACCCACGTTCAGACTTTTGAAGACATTTGTAAAATACTGACAACCTGGCTACACTCTTCTCTTTCAATACGGAGAAGTCAAACAGGACTGCAGTCTGGGTTGGTGTCTAAAGGCAATAAACTGAACAAACAAACCACTTCCAGCCTAGTAAAGCCAGGAAAAGAAGCAAGGTGAATTCTCTAGAAGACAGTATTTCCAGCACACAGTGGTGCCTTAAAGGCAGATTAATATCACTTTTGTAGCAATATGTTTGCTTTTGCATTGTCATTAGCTATTAGTTCAATTTAAGTTGAAGAACAGTTACTACTTGCTACTTTGTTTTCCTACTTGATTGTATTCACATACTAAATAAAATGATAATGGGGTGGGAATCAAATAGATAAAAATGAATTTAATTCCATATTTTGAGGGTTTTTATATTCTAATAATAGCATATAAGGATTCAGGATTTTAAAAACAAAAGACCTGTTAAGAGTTTTAGTTTGCTTAAGTTCCTCAGTATGGTAAAAACAAAAGGAAGGCTATGAATAGTAATTGCCTAAAGTCAACTAGACAATTGATAAATCGTCAAATTAAGATTCAAGTCCACTTTAGGTAGCCAGCACAATATTCTACTACATACAAGACATCATGCTGTATCTAGAAGTGACTTTACCCTGACAAAACGTAAAAGATCACTTTGAATTGAATTAGACTTTAAGTTCATTGACTGCAAAGCCATAGATGAAAAGTTAGACTCATAAAATAGGGTCTTCAAAAATAAATGCCAATGAACTCTGTCTATAGGACAAAGTACATTTTCCTACTGATATGGGCTTACACAATTAAGGATTACATGAGAGCGCTATTCCAGTACAATTCTGTTTATAATTTTACCTAAGATAGTACACCAAAAAGATTTAAAAAAAAACGCTTTTGTTTTCTTCAAAATTTTCTTTGCTTTGTGACTCCCAAAACTCTTGAGAAAATATTGTTTATAGCACTGCCTAAACCACTCCCTGTTTCCATAGGAAAATAATGATTTTCTCTTTATGCTATAAATAATGAAACTTAAATTATGCTTCATCAAAACAATTATAGCTAAAGGGACAGTACTCATTTAAAAATTATTTTTAGCAATGAAATTTGAATTTATTATCTTTCCTGTAATGAATATAGAATAAAATTAATTGTACCTTTAAGCACACTAACACAAGAAACTAAAAGCAAAAAAAAAAAAATACATATTTAATCTTCACTTTTCAATAGATTATATATATTTGAGGTTTTAGGGAATTAAATTACATTAACAATAAAAAATATTCAGTATACTTCCTTATAAAAAGGACTGTTAATTCTAAAAAGAGTTCACAAATGGGCTTCAGTATGATGGATTTAAAGATAAAGAACACATGTCCAAAATTAAGAAAAATGCCATATTTGAACTTACAAGGGTAGTTTTACATTTTTAACACATTAAATAGATTTCAGTTAAAATTTACTTTCTTTATCCTCAAATTAAAAAAGAAAAAAAAAGTAGAATAATCTGAAGGTAATGTGCATGGGTCCCTTGCTTTCTACTTTCTAGAAACTTTGCTAGGCAAGAAGTAAAGTTGAAGGAGAGGGTAAAACTCAAATGATTCCATTGCTGAACAAGTTAGCTGCTAATCTGACTGCTAAAGAATATGTATAGGACAAAATTGAGAACTTATCTGAAAATATGAATAAAGGCAGCAATCACGAATTACATTTTTCATCAGACACTATTTCTAGTTGGTTGACTGAATGTCAGAATCAACGGCTGGGTCAAAACATTCTCTTGGAGTAAAGGGTAATCAGTTCCATATTACTGTAACAGGAAAGATCTAAGAAAACCTATAAAAAACTTTTAAAACGTCTTACATGAATTTCCTAACTGAACTTTTTCCCCAAATGGCACAAAATCTACTGGGATGCTGATTTCATCTTCAACATACAGCTAACATAAATCATTTCTAATCCAAAACTAACAAAATGTTTCTTAAAAAGGATTTAGAAAATAAAATAAATTGTACTTTAAAATTAAATAGCAAATTTGAGTCAATACTAGTAGTTGTTTGACAAAATACAGTCAACTATTAAAAACACTTTCAATATAATGCTGATGTGGTAATATAAAAAATAACTGTATAATTTGACAGAAGAAAATTGAGCCAGCCAATCTTATTAGATACAAGAAGGCAGATAATCATTTCGTAAGAATACAAGAATACTAAATATACTTTTTCTCAGGACAGACTTATATAATTATCCTCAGTACTTATGGTAAACAATAAAACCAAATAGAAATTCAGGCAAAGTGTGCTTTAGGTAAATGGTATTTTCTTAATTCCCATTCCTAGCACGCGCACACGCACGCTCACACGCGTGCACACACACACAACACACACCATCCATATTGATTTATGTCCACTTTTCTCTCATGTTCTTGATATTATGGGTTATATTAAAAACAAAACAAAACTAAACTACACTTATCCTCTACTGGTACAGATTCACTAAGAAAAAGATACAAAACAAGGTTAAACAACTACTTCCTGAAGTCTAGAAGGCATTCCTCTCAACATTTTTCAGTTCAAGGATGTACTACCACTAAACAGAAATCAGAAAAATGTTACCACATTTCACTTAATTAATTCAACTTAATATAATAAATCAAATACACCTGAAAACAGCAAAATTGAAATCAACTTACAAATTAAAAACATTAAAATTAAAATACCAAAGGTATTTTGGTATTCTTATGAACACTGAATCTTATTTTTGACCCAAATTAAAAAATACTGCAAAAATGAAGTTTTATTCTCTAAGTATGCATTTTATCCCTTTCATCACAGATAAATTACACATTTGAAATAAACAGAATTGAAATTACAATACTTGTCCTCCCTCTCAATTTAAAGTATGCACTGTTTAGATTACTGGTAATATTAGATAGACACTGCTCTTATTAGACAACTGTCTCAAAAACGTTCTAATGTTATCCAATAAATTGTTAATAGATTATGACTTTTTCTTCTTTTTAATTATTTTTTAATTTATAAATTGTTAAGAGTAGTAACTTGGAGTTTCACAGTAATATTCTAAAACCTAGGATTAAATTCAGCAGTTTCCTATAAGATTTTAGAATATAAGGCATAACTATAAAGATGGCAATTGTTTCAAGCCTATTACACACACCCTCTACAGATTTAAGAAAAGCCACATGGTTTTTTAAGTAACATAATGCTGGTGGTAAAACTACTATGGCAGACACAATTTCAAATTTTAATAAGTAAAATGGTCTGTGTATACTTCTGCTTTAGCTAATGTCCAAAGCAGATGTGATGTCTCTTGCAGACAGAATAACTGTAATTTTTACTGATATAAAGTTATTTGAAAATTGACAGCAAAATATATTCCAAGTGTCTTATTTTTAGTGCTGGTATCCTTTAATAACTTCCAAGAGTTATAATCAGCATTGAATAATGTGAGATTTTTAAAATACCAGATTCACCCAACAATATTTACCATCGAAGTTGGGCTTTCAAATAAATATTTACCACGATTATTTTTTGGCCAAATGTTGTAGGCAGAAAAGTGAACTTAATTCCTTTGGGTAAATTAATAGCCTTTGTCATTTCCATGCTAATAGCGACTTAAAATTATTCCACGACTTGCAATAAGGTCAGGGATGTTTAAAGGTAAGTACTCATGATGTTTAATCTTCATTACTGTATATCTTCTAGGCACATTTCTTTCTTTGTAAGTTCTGTCCAAAAGATAAACGGTTTACAGACGGAGCAAATATTTAGTGCTGGAGAAGTTTGCAAGCACTACCTGACGATTTCCACTATGACTATCAAACCAGTAATTAAATGGTTGGGAGTGAATGGTGGTCAAGAATTCAAAGAAACTGATCATTAAGGTTATAACAATACTTCAGAAAACATAAACATTAAAGATATGACAAACATTTCTTACAAGGCAGTCACTGACTAATTAGAATAAGCAGTCAGAAGAATTCTGTTGTTGAAAACATAGTTATACATTATGTTCATCCAACTGAAGATTAGTGCATTTAAAAAAAGTTCAGAAAAAAATCTTTCATGTTCCAGTTCAGCTGCACTTGATTCAAGTGTTGCTCATAGAGGTTTGTGTTGTTATAAATTAAACATGCTGCTGCCTTAGCAGCCGAAGGTTCTAGGAAGAAATGTTCATGTCACAGAATAAATAGAGCAGTCTCTTTCAAGCAAAAAAGTTATCTCACGCCAATCCGGGAGGTCATCCACTCTAGACCTTGACATAACCTGAACAAGAGATAGAAGTATTATCAAAATTAAAAACTTTATACTTCAGAAAAGAATTGAAAGCATACTTATTATTTTTAAGTCTCACCCAAAGATTGGGACTACAATCATTATTTATATACTTCGGTGACAACATTCAAGTAACATCATAAGTGCAACTTTTAAATGGAAGATTGACTTAAAAATGATTTTAATTAGTTAATGTGGGAAATTACTTCAGTCTCATCTTACACACACAGCTTTGACAGTTTTGCCATCAAGATCACAAATACACCCCCTCCTTAAAATTATTTGAAACTGAAACCACTATAGAAAGATAGCAGCAACTTTACCTTACCCTCCTAAATTCTAAAGAATGGAATACTTATGGCTCCAGTCTTAAAAGTACAGGTCAAAAAGGACTACCCATAGTAGTCCTTAAAAGTACAGGTCAAAAAGGACTTCAAGCTATTTCTAGTATAAGAAAAACTAAGGTGAGGTTGATTTGAGGATAAAAAAGTTCTTGGACATAAACTGAGTAATCCACATATAACACATGGGGTTCTCCTTGGCCTAATATCCACATTCATATTCTTAGGAAAGGAAGAATATACTATAATGGCATTAGTCTCAAATGCTTATTGTCTATGCCTCCCAAAAGGACTCCTGATAATAAAGGAGATGTACTCTTGCAGAAAGCTGGAAGCTTAGGTGTAAGTCCTTACAGAAAATGTGCAATTTCTTTAAAGCTTCTTCATTAATTCAGGTGACATTACAATTTTCTCTGTTAGTAAATAATAAAAGGAACAAATGAATAACAAAAAGTTGGATTGTGAAAACTTAATTCAAAAGTTCACTGCATTTTCTGAGTAAAACATTACATTTACCGTAAAAGTTATAAAATAGTTGTCAGTAATTTGGTCATTTTGTTTACCATAATTATTTCAACCTGTAAGCCTGAGACACAAAGTAAAAATCAGGTTTAATTACGAACAAAAAAAGGGAAGAATATCTAAGAAGAAAATAAGTTCGCCTAAAAACATTGAAAGAAATTAGAAAGAAGTCACACCACCCCCCAAGTTAATTCACACTTACCCTTCTCCTGTTAAAGCACAGCAGGACTGAATGTGCCATGGATGGTCCTTAATTGAACTAAGGGTGAGGTACTTAGAGATTTCAGCTGCTGTCATACACCCCTTCATATCCTGTTTATTTGCAAAGATAAGAACTGCAGCCTTCCGTAAATCCTGAAATTAAAACAAAATATTTCTAATGTGTGAAATATCATTATTCAAATTAAACTAATGAAGCAGGAGGGTAAAATATACCCAGCAGGACAGTTATAATGAAAAGCCTCTAAAGTGATCAGGCATTAATATTTAATTTTAAAATTTTATTGAAGCAAAAATAATCTCAAATAACTGTGATTTAATGATCCACTCTAACACAGATTAAGATAAGCAGAATAATTAAAACTTATCTTCCTATTTTTGGGCAAAGGGGACCAAACTAAAAAAAAAAAAAAAAAAAACAAAAAAAAAAAACACAGCTAAAAATTGACTTAAAACTGTATGAGCATTATTTTAAAGGGCAAATATGTTATTATGTTGCCAAACATAGAATTGCTCCAAAATTTAGAGTACTGAAAGTGGAAGCCGGGCAATACTTATTAGTGTTTGTATAATTTAAGCTCATTGATAATGTTCATCACAGCATTGCTTCTACTATAAAAACATTAGAAATAACCTAAATAGTCACTAACAGAAGAACAGATCAATTGTGGTATATTCATACAGTGGAATATAATTATTAAAAGGGATAAACTAAAGCTGTATGTATTAAAAATACACAGATAAATCACAATGTTGTCCAAAAAAAGCAAGTTACAGAAAAACATGCATATGATACCATTACAGAGTTTTAAGAATATTTAATACAATATTCTGTACAATTTAGATACACTCTATGTATCTAAGTATTTAGAATTAAGTGATCTCAAATTATTCGTTAAAGAATTTTCAATTATTATAAACACTTGGGGAAAGACACAAGTTTTCCTTTTTCTTGTTTCAATTTATCAGACTTTCAAAGGTATGCATAAGTTTTAGCTTTAAAAAATCCTTGCAAAACAGTAGTAGTCTACAGATTAATATGTTAATTTTTTTAAGCCTGAAAAGGTAATGAAAATTTTTAACTTCAAGATTTTCATCAATTTAATATAAAGTTTTGTTAATAATGAAATAACCAACATTATATCATATTAATCTTTGCAAAAAAGCAAAACCAATGTACAGATACCTCACTCCATTTTTTTTAAAGATTTGCTTCCGAAATTTACCTCATGAGCCAACATTCTATATAATTCTTCTTTCGTAATAGCTAGTCGTTCCCTGTCAATGCTATCAACAACAAGAATGATGAACTAGAAGACAATTAAAAAGAAAGAAAATTAAATGGAAGTTGAAGTGTTCTGCAAAACTACATAAGTGACGTATTTTTTTCACATCGCGTCATCATTACTATAAAACATCTACTGCTTTTTCATCGGAAAGAGCTTATATAATACTGAATAACACATCAAGTAGTAAAATCCAAATGTTAATAATAAAATACCTGTAAGTTCAACAAATAAAACCTGTGCTCAAGTTTTGTTTTGTTTTTTTAAGTGATATATTATCCTGTACCAGTCAGCTACTTGCCCGCCCCCAAAAGGGGGAAGAGAGTGGGGCTGGTCAGTTAGCTCTGTTACAGCATGGTGCTGATAACACCAAGGTCAAGGGTTCGGGTCCCCTTACCAGCCAGCCACTAAAAAAAAAAGAAAAACGTGATGCCTGAATATATAATACTATGTAATACTAAGATTTTTTTTTCAAATGTTGGCAACAAAAAGTAATTTTTAAAAATAAACTTACAGGGCAGACCAGTTAGCTTAGATAGTTAGAGCCTGGTGCTGATAACACCAAGATCAAGGATTCAGATCCCTGTATGGGCCAACTGCCCCAAAAAACAAACAAACAAACAAACAAAAACTTACAGTAACTTAAATACTTAAATAATACTCTTTCACTACAACTACAAAGTACTCTATTATCATTTATTTAAACAATCAATAATTATTTACTTATTTATGTCTCTCATGTCTATTAGAAAAGCTAGTTTGAAAAAAAAAACAGATTAAAAAAACCTAAGAATCTAATACATTTTTAAAAAACAGTATCAAAACTAAAAGCTCAAGAAAAAATGTGCTAAATAGAAAAAAATATATACACTTAGACATTAATATGCTAAAAGGAGATGCAGGTAAAATTAAGGAAAGGCAAGAGAATCAGGAGAACTGGAGAAATTTGCTGGTAAAGGTATACATGAGATAATATTAGAGCTTTCAGATCCCCATACCAGCCAGCCACCCCCCCTCAAAAAACTGATACTCAATTCTGTACCCCATAAATATGTATGATCAATTAGGTTTCAATTAAAAAATAAATTTTAAAAAATGTGCCTCTAAGAAGAAATAGAAGCAGAAGATGTTACAGTTTGAATGTCTCTTCCAAAACTCCTGTTAAAATTTATTAGCCATTGTTATATTATGAAGAGGTAGGACCTTTAAGAGGTGATTAGGTCATGAATGGATTTATGCCATTATAGTGGGAGTGGGTTAGTTACGGCAGGAGCTCAGCCCCCTTTGTCTCTCACCATGTGATACCTTCTGCCATGTTATGACACAGCAAGAAGGGGCTCACCAGATGTGGCCCCCTTGACCTTGGACATTCCTGTCTCCACCACTGTGAGCCAAATAAATTTCTATTGTTTATAAAATTACCCAGTCTGCAGTATTCTGTTATAGCAGCAGAAAATCTAAAAGAGAAGATACACCAGATTTGTTCCCCAGCTTGGCTCTGAACTAATAATTAAATAAGTGACAGAGAACTCTGGGGGATGGCTTGCAAATGCATTTTTTTAAAGTTAAAAGACATTTTCACCAAAATTGTAAATGTTAAACTCATGTTATTTGAAAACCTTTTATTAAATTATTTTACAATATTTTATTCTATCCCTAATCAGGGCCTCTTATAAAGATATGAGATCTTGGAAAAAAATATAATTTCTCTAAGTGCTGGATTTCTACAAAACTTGAGGATATTACAGTATTATTGCGAGGATGAACTGAGAGAGCCTAGCCAACAAAAAAGCAATCAACTAACAATAGCTCTCAATACTTTCTACTTGCATTTTCTCTTCTATTTGAAGCCCCAAATTCCTTACAAAACTTATTAAAAGGCAACTGTCAATATGTTGTATATACAGCCTATCCATTTTCTGTGTTTACTATTTGGTTCATTAAAATTCAAAAGTGCAGATGATCCCCAACTTACAACAGTGCAACTTGTGATTTTTCAAATTTATCATGGTACACACCATCGCAATTTTAAAGTAATGTACAGTATTCAATAAATTACATGAAATATTCAGCACTTTATTATAAAATAGGCTTTGTGTTGGTTAATTTTGCTTAACTATAGGTTAGTGAAAGTGTTCTGAGCACACTTAAGATCGGGTAGGTAGGCTAGGCCAAGCTACAATGTTCTGTAGGTTACATGTATTAAATGCATTTTCAACTTATATTTTCAACTTAGGATGAGTTTATCAGGATATAACCCCATCATAAAGTCAAGGAGCATCTGTAATCAAAGCATACCTCTGTGTTTGAGTAATATGTGTTCCAGGATGACCGCAGTGACTCTTGACCACCAATATCCCACATAAGAAAATGAGTGTTCTTCACAACTATTTCTTCAACATTGCTTCCTATGGTTGGAGAAGTATGAACCACTTCATTCATCAAGCTGTTGAAATACAGACATCATAAAAACTCTTCTGTAAATCTTGAGAAACTGAAGCAAGTTTTATCTCTATATTTTTTAGATGAATACCTTATTTGCACCAGTGATGGCATAATCATTAGCATGAAAAACAGAAACTTGGCGAACATTTGTGCAAATAAATATCTAGACAAAGAATAACTCCTGAAGGAAGATTATCTTCTGTTTTTTTCATGGAATGAACTGCAGGCTTGATCTGGATAGAAGAAATTACTGTGGTGTGAGTTTGCATTTCTGTAGCCCAAAATTCCAATACCACTGTGCCCTGTTATCAATTAGATGAGAACCAATGCCCTATCCTGAAAGATCAAGTTTCTAGGTGACTGTGACATCAATACTTTTTCAAAGTAGCAACCACTGAATAGTAGGCTATCCATTAATACTGAAGACTGTCTATGTGAGAAAATGAAGACTTAAGCTCAGTCATAAAAATTTGTTCAGGATTATTAACCATAACTATAATCTTAAAAAGAAAAGGCCATGAGCAAATGAAAATTTTCATTAAAATAAACTATAAATATATTTAGAATACTGATGCTCATATCGCTTATACTGTCATAATCATTGGTAAAGCTATATTAATACAGTCAAATATGCATATGTTGATAACATGCCAGTATTGTATTAAATGAGGATCAGAATCCTCTTTTGAGTTTCATCTATATTTTTTAAGCTATGTGTAAAATTATTTCAGAAAAAATGACAGCTTTCTAAAATGTTTATATTTGATGTTTAAAGGCTAAGTCATACTAAAATACATAATGGCCAAGGAATAAAAATGTTTTAAAGAAAAGCAATAGTCAACTCCAAGACAATAAACCATAAGTTAGTAGCTTTTCAGCAAAGTAGCTGAAAAATGTATTAAGTTGAGTATTTCTGAGTCCAGACGTACTTCATGTAAGATATGGTGGGAAGAGAAAAGAACCATACAGTGGTTGCTTGGGCTATAGATCCATATTCCCTGTTTAACAAGGATCATTTCATTGGCACTGAAAGGATAATGAGAGGTACTTTGACAGGGGGATTGATGGACTGTTAAAACTTCCTTAAAGGTAAGTATCAAATGTACTTCTCTAAAAGTCTCAAGTCTCCCTTTTGCAACCTACTAAAGCAATATTCTCAGGGGTAACAGTCATTTTTTTTGACTTGACAAGTCTGGTTATGTTAAACAATGCCAAAGCTATTAGCCAGGAGAGCAGCAAAAGCTTCCTAGATACATCAATGGATTTACACAAACCTCAGTATGTGGAGAACTAAGTGGAATCCACTTAATCACCTCACTCCAGTGCTACAATACATGCTACTTTGGTTTAATATTAATTCTTCCTTTAAAAGCCAGAAAACAATGTTTGTGAAGGCTTTAGCAAACATACCGCAGTTGATTTTACTTGCTTTTTTGTAACTTTTGTGTTTGGCAAAATAAAAAACCCTATGTTCATGTTTTTCCATCATATTATAATGGCATCTCCCTCTTATTATAAAAAATTAAGTTTCAACAACTAATATGATAAAAAAACTGTTTAATGAACACCCATACTTACAATTGATAAAGAATGGTGGTTTTCCCTGCATTATCCAGTCCCACTATAATTACTTTGTGTTCTACAAAAAGAAAGCAAACCATAAACATTTAACACTGCTACATACTGCAATTACATGCTTTCAACAACGATTATTAGCTAGTTTGTTAATGAGAATTATTCACCAGATAAATATTATAGGACTGTTAAAATAAAGCAACTTTATACTGTTAAGGCTACTGCCTTAAGTGAGACAATCTATTGAGATGTTTTCTTGTAAAAGAATTTGGGAGATGGGTAAGAGGGAAACACAGAAGAACCTGGTGACTTATACTGAGTTTGGAGGGGAAACCAAACACTAATCTGAACAAGATATTAGGAGTTAAAATATAAGTAAAAAGAAAAAAATGTTTTACACACCTGCTCAAAGTCTCTACTAATCAAGTTACCTTTTTATCAAGTTGTTTTTACACCTGGCAGTTTTCCCACCTACAAAGATTTTTTTCTTCCTTTCACTTAAAAATCCCATTTAAAGCTTAAAACTGAAAGGTTTCACTAAGACACATACACATACTCTCAACCAGTTTTTTATTTCTTCCATTAATTTACAGATAAAATCACTTAGTCTTTAACATTTTTTCAACCTGGATTATACAATTATTTTGAAAAGATACCGTTTCTGTTCTCTGTACAACAAAAACCTCGCCAGTCCTTTCCTCCTTCTGGTGCCATGTACTAAATAGTCACTTCTCTTACAAGTAGTTATTAAGGGCCATCTAATTATTCTGTTAAGTAGTACATAATCTGAAATCTCCTTTGAACACAAAAGAGAATACTCCAGATATCATCTTGCCTAGATTCTAAGATACACAAACTGTATTAAAGATTCCCTTTCTCTAGGGCAGAATGTTTAAAAAGCTACTAGTGAACCTCAACAGTGTATTTAAGAAAGATGCCACAAGAACCATAACACAGTTGATTTGTAGCCAATGATTTGGCACATCTCATACCACAATACTGCTCCTCTTTATAACCTCTAATGAATGTATAAATTCTGATCATACAGCTAGTCAAATATCAGGTCACATTCCTATTCTAAAGCTTTAATACTGTATCAGCCTAAAAAAAGAGGGGCCATAATTAACAGATAAGTTTTTGAGATGACAAACCATCTTTGTATCTCCTAATGCCTTCCACACTGAAGGTATTGCCTGTAATATTGCAGGACAAACAGACATGGTCCTCTGGAAGGGCTATTTTCACTACATAAAACAAATCTTGTTTGCTTATTATAACTCACTGTAATTCTCCTTCTTTAGTTCATATGCCCTAATTTCTAATGAGCCAATCTTGAAGAGCTGCCCTGTTTCTTTTACCTTACAGTACAAGAACAAGAGCACGCTTATCAGTGGAAGAACAGACTGCCTGGCACCAAGCATTCTAAGTTTTGATGACACATAGACACTTCTACCTAGCACCTGAAGACTATGAGGTCCCCACGGCAGTGAGAAGGAAGTCTAAAAGGTAAGCAAAATTTGGGCACAGATACTCCTGTTCAAGGAGAGAATGGTGGGATAGTACCAGATGGCTCACTGTAGAAGCAACTCAAATGAACACTTGCGGCCATTTTCAAACAATCCTACTCCTTGCTTCCCATTTTATATTATGATGATGATCATAGTATTAAAGGCCTATGACAGTAAAATTCATAAATAATGCATCATTTTGAAAAGTTGGTCACCAATGTGAACGGGTAGCAAACCCTGAAGGTGGATAGAGTATGGATTTCATTAATTTTGCATTAAGTTTCAAATGTCTGACTAACAAATTATTTTTCAGATTCCACTTTTCCCACACTGATAGGGAATTATAGCAGTTAAGACAAAAAACACAATAGCAACTCTGCCAATCAGATGAACATTAGGCATGTTAACATCAATTTTACTTACAGAGCAGGGAGTAGAAGTTTCCATTTCAGTAGGATTGAAATGTCTGAAGTTGTGAGGAGAAAATTATACAACTGTATACTTTTACAACTTCAAGTGATCCTCAATGTGTATGTATAAACTATATATGCTTTACTTCTAACTCCTCAAACTACCGTCCATGAAAACTAAATATCTTGTCGATAAACTGAAACACAGTCAATTCTCAGTCGGCATTAAGGAGGGCAAACTATAACATGTACAATACTAAATTATTTATTTAGAATAAACTCTGCAAATATAATTATAGCAAATTTACCTTCTTGTTTTTCAGAAGCGTTATTAAATTTGTTGTTACAGAGTACAAGGCGCCCATGCTTAGAGTAGAAATGTGTGTGTTAAGGGTGGGGTATCACAATTTAAAAGGTTTTATGGATAGTCAAATTATCTGGGGTTAAGACATTACTGTAACTATCAGAGTTACAGTGAAACAGAATGTTTTAGAAATGTGTCTGCATATCACAAGATAGTCACCCAGGGCATCATATTCCACTAGAAATCTCTTCCAGGAAACCAAGCTGCACTCCTTTCCCCAACAAAGGGCTGAGACAGAAGAGTACTTTTAGTGTTACTAATCTGTGCATCTCCAGAGCTCAACACAATGCATGTTTATTTATGCTAAATGAAGAAAAGGACTAATCTCAGAGTTTTTGTTTAATTTTTTTGTTTTTGTGATGATGATGTTGCTTTTCTTAAATTGAAATGAAGGACAAAAGCTGGTCACATTCAGAGATTAACAGCATCATCTAGGTGGTAAAGACCATTTTTCTCTTTCTTGGTTAACCTGGTCCTAACTTCAAGTGATTTCCGCAAGTTCTTTAAACCCATTTGGAGCTGTCTTCTGAGAATGTCCATTACACAGCTCCATAAAAAAGGCTGGGCCATGCATACAGCAGGACAGTTCTTCACTGGATATTATCACCGAAGAAATCATCAAAATCACTGAAGAAGTCCACATGAACCGCCTTTTCATTGGCTGCCAAGTCCATCAGTGCCCTCAGGGAACATCACAGAGTTTTTGTTTAATTTTGATCAAGTGTTTGCACAGAAGTTTCTCTAGGTCTTAACTATGGCTTTTGTTCTCCTGGATCTCTTTAAAAACTGGCTCATCCATGTTTGTAAGCAGGGCATAAAAATGAAAAAGCCATACAGGATGAGGATTCAAAAGAAAATTACTAAGAGCACTTGCTTGTAAACAAGTGCAAGTAAAAATAGCTAACAAGAAAAATAAAAGAAAATCCAAAAAGTGGAAGAAAAAAAATTTTCTTCTTTTACCCCATTTTTTTTTCATTTTCATTAAATTGAGCAAAAGAATGTGTAGTTTTCACATAGAATACCAAATGATGCAAAAGGAGTAACACTAAGGGAAGAAAAGTATTAGAGAAGCACTAAAGAGTGGCAGTGTTAAATAAATTGTGAAATAATGTGTCAAAATCTACTTTATCTGACTAAAATATGATATTGTTAAAATGTATGATAAAATTACCAACTTCTAACTTTAATACATATGAGCCCAAAAGATATCATAAAATAGGGATTGCTACCTTCTAGGTATATAAAATCTGCACCAACATTATCATGGAACTAGAACAAGCCTTATATGTACAGAGTGTGTAAACAGCTGTGTAACCAAACAGATAAACAAAAAATGCCAAATTGGGTAATTTAGCAAATTAGGATATAGCATATACAGAATATAAGTTTGAATTATTACAAGGGATAGGCAGTAAAAAGTCCGAGGATGTGATGTCACAATCTGAGACCTGAAGGCCTAGACAGCAACGATAAGCACCCACAGAGGTCAGGCTCTTGAAAATATATGAAAAGCCATAGAAAGCTAGTTCTGTCCCTCTATTATACCGACTATAGAATTGTAAAATGTTATAGCTTCGGACAAACTGCAGAACTTGAGATCTATTTGTGCCCTCTCACACCTTCATCTCCAAATGCACCTCTGAGGAACCCAGACTCCAAAAAAAAAAAAAAAACCACACAAAACTACTGACCTAGTCCACCTTTCTTATTTTATACATAAGGAAACTGAGTGAGGTCCTATAAAGTTAAGTAATTTGCTCAAGTAAATACAGGCAGATGATTACACAGTGAAAGCTAGAATTTGTTTCCCTATTCTTTCTGCTACACCATATTAAATTCCCTCCTCAATTCTTTAGCCTCCCCCCACTCCCACCACAGTATCCACATTCCTTCCTGGATGCCTAAATTTTTTCAGAGTGGCGAAGTAAACCTGATGATTCAACAATTCAACATCTATTAAATTCATTAAACGACTAAGTCTATGATATCTGTGATTAAGATGAACAAAGCGAGGACTCTACCCTCAAGAATCTTAAAAGTCAGGTATACAAATAAGCACTTACAAAATGGCATCATTATTACAAAGTTACAGGTACAGAGGTATCACTTGGCAATATTTTTAAGGATAAATGAGATCTAGAATCCAACTCTCAAGGAAAAAAAGGTCAATAAAAAAGAATTCTCTAGCATGTAATTCTAACTGTTTTACATGCATTATGTAAGTTAGTGCTCATAAACATTCCATGAAAAAGTGATATGATTCCTCATTTTACTGATGACAAAACTGAGTTAGGTTGAATAACTTGTCCAAGGGTGATATTGCTGGCAAGTAAAGTGAATCTTGGCCAGGCATTTGATTCCAGAGGTGGAGGTCTAAACTATTTAACAATGTATTGCCTCCCTGGTCATCTTTTAATACCATTTATATAAAACTGAGTCTTACGATAATAAAAAAGAATACCTTATTGGGGAGAAGAAAAACCATCTTCTGATATACAGGGGGATTAAATACAGATAAAAGCAAGATCAAAGATTCTAAGTAGGTTAAACTCTGTAGGGTCCCGGGCCAGGTTGAAGTTAAGTGCCTAAGAGGATAACAAAGACATTTTCCCCAACTCACTGAACAAAAGTAATGATAAGAAGTCTTTAAAAAGAACATACTGAAATTGATCTAACATATTTAGTTACCTAGAAAATTCAAATACTGCCCATGGGAATGTCATGATCTGGAAGGCAGATGTTAAGAAGCATAAACAATCCAATCCATGGTTTTCAGATTGTCTAACCATGACCAGTTGAGAAATATATTTTACATCACAACTGAGGACACATACTTAAGCAAAAGTTTCACAAAACAGCAATATTTTTAAGGATAAATGAGATCTAGAATCCAACTCTCAAGGAAAAAAAGGTCAATAAAAAAGAATTCTCTAGCATGTAATTCTAACTGTTTTACATGCATTATGTAAGTTAGTGCTCATAAACATTCCATGAAAAAGTGATATGATTCCTCATTTTACTGATGACAAAACTGAGTTAGGTTGAATAACTTGTCCAAGGGTGATATTGCTGGCAAGTAAAGTGAATCTTGGCCAGGCATTTGATTCCAGAGGTGGAGGTCTAAACTATTTAACAATGTATTGCCTCCCTGGTCATCTTTTAATACCATTTATATAAAACTGAGTCTTACGATAATAAAAAAGAATACCTTATTGGGGAGAAGAAAAACCATCTTCTGATATACAGGGGGATTAAATACAGATAAAAGCAAGATCAAAGATTCTAAGTAGGTTAAACTCTGTAGGGTCCCGGGCCAGGTTGAAGTTAAGTGCCTAAGAGGATAACAAAGACATTTTCCCCAACTCACTGAACAAAAGTAATGATAAGAAGTCTTTAAAAAGAACATACTGAAATTGATCTAACATATTTAGTTACCTAGAAAATTCAAATACTGCCCATGGGAATGTCATGATCTGGAAGGCAGATGTTAAGAAGCATAAACAATCCAATCCATGGTTTTCAGATTGTCTAACCATGACCAGTTGAGAAATATATTTTACATCACAACTGAGGACACATACTTAAGCAAAAGTTTCACAAAACAACACCTTAACCATCTGAGATATAGTCTGATAGTTGCTATTTTTAGAATATTCCTTTTTAAAATGCGAGTTCTCACTAAACTGGCATAATAACAGATGATTTATACAGGGCGCTGTGGGAAAAAACTGGTCTAACAAATATGAGTTAAAAAAATAGACTGGATGAGTACAAAAATATGAAAAAAAAAATGTTCAAATTCAAGAAGCTCAGCAAACTTCAGATAGGAAAAGTGCAAAGAAAAGCAAAACTAGTTCAGATCCCTGTACCAGCCAGCTGCCAAAAAAAAAAGCAAAGCCAGGGCTAGGTACATCACAGCTAATCTGCTGAAAACCAAAGATAAAGGGAAAATCTTGAAGGCAGCAAGGGAAAAATGCCAGGCTACATAAAGAGAAGTAAAGATAAAGTAAAGATACTGATATTAGCTGACTTGTCATCAGGAAAGAAAAAAAAAAAAGGAAGCCAGAAGACAGTGGAATGATGGAATGATAACTTTAAAGCACTAAAGAGGGAGGGAAAAAAAAATCAACCTAGAATGCTACATTCAGCAAAAAATATACTTTAAGAATGAAGGCAAAATAAAAACATTTTCGGATCAAAGAAAACTAAGAGAATTAATCACCAGCAGAGCTACATTATAAATATGCTTGAGTTCTTCTGCTTGAAGGGAAATTACCCTAGACGGAAATTTAAAGCATCGAAAATAGTAATGTGGGTAAATATAAGAGGGTAAATATAAGAGATACTATGTTTCCCTCTCTTAAAACTTAAAAGTACATGCGACTGTTTATAGCAAAAATTATAACACTGTATTTTGTGAGGTTTATAACAGGTAGATATAACACGTGACAAAACAACATAAAGGACTAGGGGAGAATGCAACTCTACAGTTTCAAGGTGCTCACATTTTATAGGTGTTACACTGTTAACTCTTAGTAGACTGCAAAAGGACAAGGATATATGTTGTAATCCCTAGAGGGGCCATAAAAATGCAAAAAGGAATAAAGTCAGTATATAAATTAAAATATAATTCTAAAAAAATAATTTATCACCAAAGAAAGCGAAAAAAGAAGAATGGAGCAACAACAACAAAAAACAAAAGTAGACAAGACAAAGAGAAAAAAAAAATAGTAAAGAACAAGCCTAAATATACAATCACATCATAAACCATATAAATAAATTGGACTAAGCATTCCAATTAAAATTGGACTAAAGATTCTAATTACAAGGGAGAGAATTTCACAATGGATAAAAAAACAAGATCCAATTACATGGTCTGTACAAGAGACACACATTAAAATACAGATCTTAACAAGAGTGAAAACCACTTTAGGAACCGGTCTCCACATGGGATCCGAACCCTCAGCGGGAGCGCCGCCGCGCTTCCCAAGCAGTGCACTCTCCAGTGCGCCAACGGGCTGGCCCAGTACCCATTCTTTTTAAGTGCAAATGGTACATAGACCAAAACAGACCATAGATAGACCAATAAAAAGTCTTGGTAAATTTTTTTTTTAAAAAAAGGAAATCTTACAGCATACATTTCTGACTACAAGGAAATTACAATAGGAATCAAGAGTAAGCTATCTAAAAAACCTCAAATATTTGGAAAGTAAACAACTTAAACATAATCTGTATGTCAAAGAAGTCACATACAAAAATTAGAAAATATTTCAAACTGAATATTGAAATACCACATATTAAAATGTATGGAATGTAGCTAAAGCAATATGCAAGAGGGGCATTTTTAACTTTGAAATATTTATATTTGAAAAGAAAAGACAAAAACAGTAACATAGTGTCCAATCCTTAAGAAGAGAGGTGGTTAAAAAAAAAAAAAAAAAAGTAAAGTACACCAAAGTAGAAGGAAAAAAACACCAGAAATTAGTAAAAAAGGAAACAGAAAAATAGTAAAAATTAAAAATATTTCTTTTAAAAGATTAACAAAGCAAAGTCGGAGGATTCTCACTACAAGACTTCAAAATTTACTATTAAAAACATAGTAATCAAGGTGGTTTACTATAGCAAAGGAATAGACATACACATCAACGCCAGAGTAGAGAAAGCCCACTTCATATGATCCTTTGAGTTTTGACAAAGGTTCCAAAGCAATCAAGAGGGTGGGGGGGGTGGGGGGGCGCCCAGTCTTCAGTAAATCATGCTGAAGTAAGCAGATGACCATGTAAAAAAATAATGAAACCCAATCCCTAATCACATCATAACCCCAAAATAATTTGAAATGGATCACAGATGTAAGCATAATAGCTAAAGCTTCCTGATTAAACAAGGTTTCTTAAACAGGACACAGAAAGCAGCAGCCATTAAAAATTTTTCTTTTTGAGAAATTACATATCACCAAAATTAGAAATTTCTGCTCAGCAAAAATCCGCATTAATAAAATGAATAGTGAAACCACAGACAGCGGAAAATATTCATAAAATATATATCTGACAAAAGACTCGATTTCATAATACTCGTCTATAAATAATTCCTAAAATTCAATAATAAAAAAGACCAAAAAAATTTTTTAAAACAAAGGATTTGAACAGTCTTCAAAGGAAGATAAAAAATAGCCAATAAGCACATGAAAAATAGCACACCCAACAGTCATGAGAAATGTAAAAACTACAATGATACCACTACAAATCCAACAGAATGCCTGAAATCAAAAAGAATGACTACACCAAAATTTGGTAAGGATGTGAAACAGGTAGAGCTCTCAAACATTCCTAGTGAAAAGTACGAAGACAGTATAACAACTTTGGAAAATAACCTAGCAGTTTCTTAAAAAACAAATGATATATCTATCCTATGAACTAGAAATTGCACTTCTAGATATTCATCTAAGAGAAATGAAAATATATCTATAAAAAATCTTCAGGGTATTCACAGTATTACAACCCATCAAGATGCAAATGAATAAACATACTATGGTATATTCATACACTGGAATTACTTACAACAGAGTAGAGAAAGCTTCCAATGTGAAAGGCTAATGTAAAAATAAATAGAAATGGAAAATTATAGAAAAGTTCAAAGAAATTTAGAAGACATATAGTGTTCATGAAACGATGCCATGAAAATAAAAAAAATAAATAAGAAAAAGCTTCTGTAAATGAAAATTATGATAGCTAAACCACAATATTCAGTGAAAGGATTGGAGAACACAGGAATTAACCCAGAAAGCAGAACTCAAAAAAAAAAAAAAAAAAAAAAAAAAAGACAGTACGATAGAAAAGAATCTTTAATAACTAATTTAGCACAACATGACCAATAGGTCTTCCAGAAAGGAAAAAGAAGAAATCTTGAGGAAAATAAAAAATTTCCTAGACCCAAAAGAGGTACTAAAGATGTTGAAAAGGTCCAGACAGCACACACACAATTAATGCAAAAAGATATAACAAGGCATACCCTTTGAAATTTAAAAATACCAAGGATAAAAAGAGAATTCTAAAAACTACCAGAAAGAGAGATTAGAAAAAAAAAAAAAAAAATCAAGGATACTGGTCTTCTCAACACTGATAGCTGGAGGACAGACAATGTTGGAAAAGAAATATTTTCCAATTCAGAATTCTATAGCTAACCCTGTTATAAATCAAAAGTAGGAGAGATCAATAAATTTTCAGGCATCTGAAATTGCAAAAATTTACCACTTATGAAAACCTTTGCAGAAAATTTCTGAAGGAGATAAAAAGTAAGAGTACTCTTACATCAAAGTAAGAGTAAAGCAAAAAAGAAAACACAGGTTTAATAAAATAGAAAATCATAGGAAATTTCTAGAATGATGGCAAAGACAAGTCCTGAACAGCTGTGTATCAGAGGGAAAGGCACAAGTCCAATTTAGAGCAGGATGGAGGACTAAGGGAGTTGAGAGGAAAGATAAACCATCTTAATAGGTATGAGGTCGGAAAAACTGTTACAGAAAGGCTTTTGTATAGTGTAAATCAACTTTGCCAATCGGATAAAAAAAAAACTAAGGCAATAAGATGTTGTAATTACTCTTGGAGGAGAGACAGTGTGAATTAAACCAACAAACTATACTGGGATGATGAGGGAAGGGAAATGGGCATAAAAAGTACTAATTTCTTATCTACCATAATAAGGCAAATGATAATGCTTAAAATTTCCATATAGGCATATTATTCTGAAACATGGAAGTATATACTTGGAAAAAAGAGTTTAAAGAGATACGAGATGTGTGTGTGTGTGTGTGTGTGTGTGTGTGTGTGTGTATCACTTTTAGACTTTAGAACCATTAAACTTTTTAAAAACAATGTGTATGTTTTACTTTGATATAAATTTCCATTTAAAAAAAAATCAACAAAAATTAGCATCTACTGTGTGCGAGGCATTGGGGATACAACAGTGAATAAGACAAAGTTCATGCCTCAGGGAGTTTATTTCCAATGAAATAAACACAACAAACAAGTAAACAAATTTATAATACGATAACACAGGTAGTGATAAATATTACTCAGAAAAATAGTAAAGACAGTGAATGAGTGCTGAGATGGGAAGAGTGCTATTTTTGATAAAGTGGTCGGGAAAGGCCTGTCTGAGGAGTGACATTTAATCAGAAATCTGAATGAATTAATGGACTGAACTATTCAAAGGTGTGGATAAAGAGTGTTCTGGAATACAAGAAGCAGATAGAAAAGGTAAGATAAATAGGTAAGTTTAAGTTTGATGCGTTTGAATCCAGCAAAAAGTCCGAAATTAGGAGCAAAATAAGCTAAAGGGAAAAATGTAAGACACAAGGTCTGAGCACTCAGAAATGATGAACAATAATGATGTCATAAAAATTTGGACATCATGCTCAAAATAATAACATGAAATTCACCAATGAGAAATGATTAGATAATGAAGTTATGATATTATTGTTATTTGGTTCTGAAAATGAACAATTAAACCTTAATTCATTTGTCCTTAATGCTGGGTTACACTAGAAATAACTGATGACCAGCTTACATAGTCACAACACAGAAAAAGACCATGCCTATGAAAGTAAAAGAGAAAAAAAAAAAAGGAATGTAAAACTTTGGAGGTGCCTTTAAAGATACCACACATAACACACACATATATATTTTACAGAAACACATACACGACCACATGAATATATAATATAATGTTTGCAAAGGTAATCATATTTTAAAAGTATTTCCTTCAACAATAATTGTGTCAAATTAATCAGTCTTCTAGTTTAAAATTAATATAAAATCGCAGGGATTAACTATGTATTTTTAAATCCCTTTACTTAAACAATACATGCTTTAGTATACTTATTTCCAGAAAGGTACCTAATTTATGAGAAGATGCCTGGGGCTCTAAAATGCTACAGGAAAAGAAGATAGGAGTGAGGAAATATTGGAAAAAAGATAAGGGAAAGGAGTATATAAAGTAAGATTAGTAGTTCTGAACACTAGCTGCGCATATGAATCACCTTAGCACTGATGCCCAGGCCATCTCTCCCCATTCTGATTTAACTGGTCTGAGGTAGGACCTTGGGCATATTATTCTAATACATCTATCTAATGCCTCTGGACTGGATGTGCATAGTGGTGAGAACTGAAAATGCTGATACTGGCAGTTAATTTTGTTGATACAGAAAACAAAACTACAGTCTAAAATATGAATCTGGTCACATTATTCCCCTGCTTTAAAAAAAACAGTCAATGACCAAACTCTTCAATGGCTCCCATTGCTTGCTCTATACAGTTTAATGTCTTCCTTGACATCTGAGGCTCTCTGTGATCTGGTTCCCATGGCTACCTCTCCAATTTCATCTTCTCTAACTGTGAGACAAGCAAACTAAGATATAGCCATATTAAACTATTTTTAGCTAATGTACCAAACTATTTCATTCCTCTTTCTTTTGCCTATTAGCCCTTCTGCCTAGAATAACTGCCCCTTCTGCCTCGGTCTGCTTAGCATGCCCCATAAACTACTCATCATTAAAGTCCAAGTATACTTTATTCTGCAATGTCTTCCAGGAACCACCTGAGAAAAATTAACCACTTCCCTCTTGGTGCCATCACTACATTTTTATATGTATCTGTTAAACAACTTACCACAATGCACTTTTTTTCATATGTCTCATTTACTAATCTTTGAATACTCTGAGAACAAGTAAGGTATGTATCCTTTTTACTTATTTTCAATCTTTTTATTTCCTATGCCTAACTCTGAAGATGGTTAATGGTCTGAGTAAATGTTACATAAATGAATGAGAATAAAATGACAGAATAACCACTAGTTCCAAATTTTCAACAGGGAAGTTAAAGGAAAAGAAAAATTCTAAGTAAAAATGGGGATTTAGGAGGCCTGAACAATTATGTGATTATAAAAGCAGCCCATAAGAGTCTTTCTCCATTTTCTGAATTTTCTCTTTACATCTTTTATTTCCTTCTAGTCTGATTAAGGAAGCCTTAAACTGAAAAAGATAAACAGCAGTAATAAAACAGAAAAGGGAGAAAGGGGGATAGGATGGGGTACACGGGGGGAACCAATTACTTTGATAATGTTTTATTTCTTAAGCTCCGGAGAAAGATAAACAGGTGATTGTTCTATTAATCTTTATAATTTTTCAGCATGTCTTAAAATACTGCTTTTCATAGTAAATTTACTTAATAAGGATAAGAAAATATAAACCGCTGAAAAAATAATGTATTATTAAGCTCTGGACCCTTTGAAATCACTTGAAAAGTGCTATTTATCTGTGGCAACTGCATATATGCCCGCGTGTGTGCATCTTATTTATAATCTTAAAAAACACTACTTTAGTGCTCTTTTAGACCTAGAAAACAAGTGAAACAAACGAAACAAACCCATTCATTCTCCTCACAAATTAATTCAGAGAAAGGATATCTACATTAACAGTAACAAATAGAAACCATCATAAAAATACAACTGGTTTATAAACTATGCCTAAGTATTAAATGAAAAATAAAACTGGGTGAATTTAAAAACTGGTTTCAATTTCTAAGAAACCTTTCTGCTAAAAAAAAAAAATGCCTAAAAGTTTACTTATTAATGGCCCCTTTTTTGTCTGGGTACTTTCTCTTCTGAAGACATCACATCTCATTCTGATTCATAAGAGGTTTTACAACTTCTTGGCCCTTTGGACTTGCGACTTCTAGGTGTCTCATAACCTGTTCTAGACTAATTACGGACACGTAACATCTTACACAGAACTGAGAGCATTTAGCTTTTAAAAACCTAAAGAAAAAAAAGGGGGGTCAGGATGAAGGCTTCTGGAAACTCGTGTACCTGAACAGGACAACTCATTCCCCAGAACTAGAGGGCAGGTGAAATCAGAAAGAACTTGAAGGTGCACTGGTTAAGAGGGCAGGGCGAAAAACAAAGCAATATTAGTACAAAAAAGTTTTGTTTCTGGGCGGACACTTGTCCTGGGGCTAGACACAGATACAGGATGTTTAATTAAAAACCGAAAAGGCCCGCAACATGCCCAAAGGCATCATTAGGTGTTTTCCGTTTTGCTTCGGTAAAATACCAAAATTCTGAGTTTGGATTCTGAAATACCAAATGTCTCCTCTTCTGTCTCCCTCTTTCTCCTGCACATCAGGTCTCTCCCGCACATTCTCCGGGTCTAAAACACTGATTTTCTGCCCGCCTCCCGGACTAAGTCACTTCTCTGCGCCTCTCAACGCTTCTCTCAACTAAGCCCTGCCTCTGGCTCTTCCTTCGGCACTAGGACCCGATGCTCCATGCTTCTCACCTTGATTACAGAAGAGGCTCCACAGTTTAGCGAAGATGAGCCCCATCATGAGCACCTGGGCGGGCCGCGGAGTCCCTCAGCAGCAGGTGCCGCTGCGCCGGGCCCCCCACCGCGGCGCTGGCTGTGGGGAACCGCAGAAAATCCGACTGAGACCAAGCGGCGAGGACACTGGTTGGCGGAGAAGCTTCGCCCCACCGCTCAACGAACCGTCAGAGACTGCCGCGCCGAGTCCCTACCGGATACTCCTTTGTTTCGAGCTCCCTGAGCCCAACGCCGACCCGTAGTCCCCTCGGTCTGAACCCACCTACCCACCACAGCTTTTACCAGCCCCAAGCCCCGCCTCCGCTCCGCCTCTCCTCCCGATCCCAGGACCACCCATTGCCGGAAGGACGGCGCGTGACGTTGGCGCGCTTACGTCATCTCACGCCTTCGACGTGGCATTTCCTCCAGTTTCACTTCCGGTGGGCGAGCCCGAGCTGGGAGATTGGGGCGTGATAAGGGGTTGTGGAAATATCTACTGTTTGCGCTCCTTTTACTGTCACCCCTCAGAAACCTTATGCGGGACTACCTTTCTTGAGTGTCTCTGCTGTCTGGCAGCTGCGTCCCCGGCATCTAAGAACGAGGAAAGACCGCAGTTTCTCTGAGCAGCCGCCGTTTCCTACCCTTTTGCTGCACAGAAGTGAAGAGTGTTTCTCCCATAACTGACCTCTTCCTGTTACCCTGGGCAGGCGGGCGTGGGGTTCTACCTTCTTATTTCTGAATAGAGTTGATTGGGAGACGAGCTTTGGAATGCCAGTAGCCATCAGTTATGTGGTTAATTTAGGTCCCGCTCCCCCCAATTTTGCCAAACATGAGGTATTTTCGTAGATCCCAAATCCGCGCATAGGCCAGTTTGCTGCATAATTGTTTCAATTCCGTTTTCCGTGGTTAGGTTCTAAGAAATTGAAAAGAAAAGCTTCACAGCCTTTAGTGAGACGAGACTGTTCTTGAAACCAGTTAGTTGACGGAGCAAGCTTGACTGTAAAGAGTATGGACTTTGGTCAGGCGGTAGAATTTTAACTCTGGCAGCGTGGCCTTTTAACATGCCAAACTATTTCGTACCTGTACAAAGAGAATGTATGATTTATGCCCTCGCAGTGCTTTGACTTAGATGCAGAATAATAGGCTCCAACTTTATGATATTAAAGGCAAGTTTCAATCTTGAGGAAAGGGGATGAATTGAGCCTGTGTTTAACTTTCTTGACCATCATTTGGACCAAAACTATAAATGATTTTGTGTTTGTGTAGAGGCTTAAAGGGATATTTGTAGTCCTGGATTCATTATCAAAAGCAAACTTTAGATTCTATAACAATTGTTACTCATGGATATAAACGAGTTTCTTTTTTCTTTCTTTTTGTTTTCCTGGCTTTCAGAGTTCTAAGACAGTTTCTGAAAAGAACAGAGTTTTTGTATTAAAATGCAGATCTTTGAAGCAGAAAACTATAGATTTCTTATTTTTATGATGCCTAAGAATAATTTAGAGACACTAAATTTGAATTATTCTTCTTTTAACGAAATAGAATGAATATAATTGAGCAGGGCTGTTGATTTTTTTATCAGTTCTACTCCTTTGAAATATCTGAAAATTTTATTTATTTTTTAAAATATCTGAATTTTATGTTGAAGAACTGTTTGTTAAATTTTACTTTTACTTTACTTTTAACATCTTTTCTATAAACAATTTACCTGACAATGAAACTGCTTTAACATTTAAAAAATATTTTTTATATTAAAAAGTTTTATTTGCAGATTTAGAAATTTAAAATTTTTACTAACTGGAAAGAAAGAAAATTAGCCACAACTAAAAAATGAAGATGATTGTTAAAAGAACATAGCTGTGTATTATCTAAACATAAATCATGCTGATGTAGATATTGATTTCTTAGAAAAAATACACTTAGAAAAAGTACATATTGTACATTTGTATCAATTGTATATCAGGTATAAATTGTAGTAGGAATACTTGTCGATAATTACATCAAACTAGAGAATTCTGAGAATATACTTTTTAAATCCCTACTTAGAATATAACATCTCTCGGGTCGGCCCGTGGCTCACTTGGGAGAGTGCGGGGCTGATAACACCAAGGCCCCGGGTTCGGATCCCATATAGGGATGGCCGGTTCGCTCACTGGCTGAGCGTGGTGCTGACAACACCAAGCCAAGGGTTGAGATCCCCTTACCGGTCATCTTTTTTTTAAAAAAAAAAAAAAGAATATAACATCTCTCGGGTCGGCCCGTGGCTCACTTGGGAGAGTGCGGGGCTGATAACACCAAGGCCCCGGGTTCGGATCCCATATAGGGATGGCCGGTTCGCTCACTGGCTGAGCGTGGTGCTGACAACACCAAGCCAAGGGTTGAGATCCCCTTACCGGTCATCTTTTTTTTAAAAAAAAAAAAAAAAGAATATAACATCTCTGAAAAGTTTTTCTTAAAACATTCCTTTAAGGGCTGACCAGTTAGCTCAGTTGGTTAGAGGACAGTGTTATAAAACCAACATCAAAGGTTTGGATCCCTGTACCAGCCCGCCACCAAAACAAACAAACAAAAAAATCCGTTATGGAATCCCAGTAAAATCTATGTCCAGTTCAACAAAATATAAGAAAAGGTATAAGTACTATCTATAGAGCAAAACAAACTGAAATTTCAAGGAAGAAAAATGTTGAACAACTTGGGAATTTAAAAAAGAAAACCATAATATTTTTTAGAAGGAATTATTTGTTACACTTCTCACTGTGGAACAGAGAGGGCAAAAGGATTACTCAAAACACCATGAATGTGATGCGAAGCCCAAAGGGACTGCACCTCAGCAACTCCTCTCTTAGAAGGAGAAAACTGGGTACAGCCCCAATTCAAAATTAGGTTCTGTTTTTTTATTGTTGAGACAAGGAAGTTTCACAAGAAAAATCAGTTGATTCAGTCATTTCGAAAGGACACAAAGACATGGGCAATGTGACAAAAGTTATCTATGGCTAAGTATAGGTTAAACAATGGAAACTAGTAACATCAGTAAAATTAATGTGACATTCCAAAGTACAATTTGTGAACAGCTAAGTTGGTCAGACTGTGATCATTATCTAAAATATAACCTCTCCTCAAATGATTTAAGCAAAGTTACATTCTTATGATCAAATCTAAGTATAATTATCTGTAAAGTTTCCACCAACAAACAGCTTGCCCTTAGCAAGCATTTTTTCACATCTTTCCCTTCAGCAATTCTTAAAATCTCTTAACAGGATCAGTATGACAACCACCTGTTAGCTCTAAAATCCTTTACGTATACAATCCCATACCTAAGCAGTAATTAGAGTTGATTAGATGGGCTGTTGCCATGCTCTCTGTAGACATTGTCTCCTAATTGAGAACTTTTGTCCTATACATGAATTTACCTAAAAAACCCAATTCTAAAAATCAAATGAGAATCAACATTATTTAATTAGAATTGATTAAATGGGTTGTTGCCACTCCGTAGACTGCTGTCTCCTAAATGAGGACTTTTGTCCGATACATGTATTTACCTAAAAACCGTATTCTAAAAATCAAATGAGAATCAAGATTTCTAACTCTCTACAATTATTATAATCTAACATCAACTTGGAAGAACTGGCTGAAGCTGGAATTGAACTCAATATGTTAGTTATCTAAGATCAATGGTTTGAATGAAGAGTTCAAGAGACAATATGTTCTACCACCCAGGAATGAAACTTACCCTTTTAAAAAAAAATAGAAATAATTCTCCTCAACTTTTATAGCAATGTCCATTGTGATTTTAGTTTAATTCATTGGTCTCCAGATGAGTTGGGTGTATTAGTTTTTTGTTGCTTATAACAAAATACCTGAAATTGGGTAACATATAAGAAAACAAATTTATTTCTTACAGTTTTGAAGTCTGGGAAGACCAAAGTTGAGGTGTGCATCTGATGAGGGCCCTTCTTCTTGGTGAGGAGTTTCTATTGAGTCCTGTTGTGACATGGAGTATCTCGTGGCCAGGAGGAGGAAGAGTGCTTTTACGTGCTCACTCATTCTCCTTATAAAACTACAAGTCTTCTCCTGATAATCCATTAAACCATTAACCCATTACTCCATGAATGGATTAGTCCATTCATGAGAGCATAGTTCTCACAATCCAATCACTTCTTAAAGGCCCCATCTTTTAAATACCACATTGGGAATTAAATTCTGATATGAGCTTTGGAGGGGACATTCAAAACGTAGCATTGGGGTTGGTAGATTTCCCTTCAGGAAATTCCCTTTAGCCATATGGTCTAATAAATCAACATTATCTCATTCAGTAAACATTTATTGATAGACTAACACTCTTTAAAAGAAATTTAATATGTTATTCCTGTCAGCAGTAAGAGTATATGGGTAAAATTCTCAAAAACTTATTTTATGTTCACAAAAAGGAGCCATAATATTCTAAGTTTCAAAACATCTATCAGGTCAAAATATCTTTAGGTCTCTGACTTTGATCATAATTCAGTCAATGAGAACTAACACCTCTTCTGTACTTTAGGGCTCAATATGACCAGTCTTCCCACATCTGATAATGTTCCTTCTAACAGGTACCTCAAAGCATTCATCATGAACACATGGAGTCCTTCAGGGGCTCTGCTGATTCTCCCTTTCTCCTTGCTCCGTGGCAGTCATGGTGGCTTGTAAATTACCAGTTTACAAGAGGTTTTTGAAGCTCATCCAATTTCTTTAATTTTCTAGGTCTTCTATGCTTTAGAAGCAACTGTAGCTCCCCATTAATACAGTCCTATTCCTTAGGGTGGAAACTCTTACACACATTTCCATAATACCTCATTTAAATATCTGAAATCTTCACTACTCTTTTAGATGGAAAAATTAGTTCCTGATATATCAGAATTTGGGTGACTTTAGTTCTTCCCTCCTGAACAATCTTCCACTATCCTATAGCCTTTCTTTCAACACATGGATATTAATATTGTCGAACATTTATTGAGGGCTGACTTTGTTCTAGCACCATTGTAAGCCCTTCACTTAGTTGATTTAGTTTTTAGTAAAAATATGACATAGGAACTATTATCTCTATTTAACAGATGAGGAGACTAAGGCACAAAGAACTTTAATAATTTGCCTGAGGATATAAAAACTGGAATTTGAACCCTAGCAGCCTATCACCAGATGTCACGTTTTTAACTTTTGCAAAGATATGGATCACCCAAGAATCCTGTTAAACTCCACACTCATAAGTTAAAGCCGTTTTCTTTTCCAGAATCTATGTAGTTGGTCCCTACTTAGGTAGGAAAGATGTATTCAAGATAAGGCAGGTAGGGATTTAAGCCTGGTAACAGTTGGACTGCTGGATCTTTAGAGCGGTGTCCCCCAAAGCAAAATATGCTAAGCACAACAAGGAAAATGGCATGTCCTGGGTAAGGTATATAGTGCTGTTTCTTAAAATAAAAATGAACCAGTTTAAAGTTTGTTTGTTTAATCCTGGCAGCATTCTTTAAATTATGTTTATTCATCCCTTTATTTTCCAGATAGTAAAGGTCCTAATTTATAGTGTCTCAGATGAAGTCAAACAAATCTGAACAGCTTGGACTAGGACTGGATTTATGGGTGAACAGATGACTGTAGGTCTCATGTTATCTTTATCAGAACCTTATACGGTTGAAGCTAGGAGGGAAATAAATTTTCTTGAATAGAGGTAGCAGGAAACCAGAATTAAGACTGTTTTCCCAGGATCAATCTGGAATAACATTTTGAAAGGTTAAAGAAGGCATGGCTGTCATAGAAGAAATAAAAGGGTAAAATGAAATAATTATGAAAAGGGAAAACTAGACAGAAATTACTCTCTCTCTTTTTTTTTTGTATTGGTAGGGAAGTGAATGCCTAAATTATATTTCTCAACCTTTTAAAATGATCAGCCCCCCAAAGAACCTTTCTAGATGATTTTTCTCTATGCCCCTAATATCCTCTTAGTTCCACCATGAAATTAAATACTAAGGAATAAGTTTTGTTTGCTTGTTTTTTTTGCTAAAGTTAAGTTTTGGAATGGCACAAACTAAGATTTAAGATGATAAGATTATGTCTAAGCTTTTTTTGTTCCCACTCAATCCCCACCCACTCTCCAGCCTTGAGGGCCATATCACCCTTGTTATAGCCTAAATGACTCTTAAGTGGTTATATTCCTATAGGGCTATTTCTTTGCTTGGATAGTATATACACTATGACAACTTCAGATTTGTAATATGCTTTTCTTGCAATAATATCTAGCTAAGAATAGTCTAGATGTCCTCAGCACTGTCCATGTGTGCTGAACTAGTGAACTAATTTCCAGCAAATATATGCCTTATCAGCATTTTCTTTCTCTAGTTCATAAGGATATCCATCCGTGTATTCGTTTAGTCATTCAATAAATATTTGAGTGCCTATTATGTGCTAGTATACTGGGTATGCAGTGGTGGGATAAAGTCTCTAACCTCATGGAGTTTATAATCTAGTTCAACTTGTTCCTTCTTCTGCCTTACCTTTTAAATACAAATTCCAATCATTATTGGTCCTATGGTCACCATAAAGTTGAGGCTGCAAAAATTCCTTTGGAAATGTCTAGTTTAGACATTTCCTACATCATTTCCAGATAATTTGGCCACAAAAGAACCCCATGAATTTATTGAAGAAACATGCTATGGTGCAAGGACAAAGTATTGGCTTTAGAAGCCAAATTACTATGGTTCTTATCCTGACTTTCTAATTACTTGTGAGGTCACAGAGAGTTATTTCAGCGATGAGAGCCTTGGTTTACTCATCTCTATACAGAGATAACCACCTTGCAGAGTTGTTGTGTTGCATAATGGCCACATGTTACAGAAGAGTTGGTGTATCACTGAAAGCAGTTATTTTATATATATTTAACTTCTGTGTGAAAATTAAAGAGAAAAAGACAAGAAAAAATCCTTTCCTACAGTTACGTGTAAGTGACCATGGTGTACTGCAAAAAACACCAAAACAAGGACACAGGAGAATAAATTTTACCTTCCTGTTCAATCATAGAATGGCTCAGTAACTTTGGTTAGCTAACTTCTTCCTTTGAATCTTTTTCTTCGTCTAAGTATGACAGATGTCATCTGATTATGACCAAAAAAAGATTATGCCAAGGGTCTCCCAAGCTCTAAAGTATATGTCAATTACGATACACGTAGCAGTTAGCCTTATAACTAATTGTAAATATTATCTGTGGGTTTTAAGTTTTATTTGAACATTCAAAGATTTTTTGTTCTTGTTCACGGCTGGCCGGGACAGGAGTGAACACTGTACCTTGCAACACCACGCTCTAACCAACGGAGCAACCGGCCAGCCCTGAAGGATATTAACACACCATTAAACCAACAGTTCAAAAGTATGAACAGTGTTGTTTATTCACAACTGGAGTCAGATCTGCATGTCCCACAGAGGTGATTTCATGAAATCGAAGGATGGCTGATTCATCATAATAAACTCTAGCCTCATCTTCTACTTCGAGGCCACCCAGCAGAACACTAGTAGGGCACCTCCCCTTATTCAGGCCAGCAATGTCCTCCACTCAACCCATGCCGTTTCCCCCAATTTACACCACAGCCAGACAGCCCCTCCCAAGAGCTAGGTCTGTTTGCGCGCCCGCCTGGCCACACCAAGCTATTTAAACAACCCCCTGCCCCCAAGCCCCGCCCTAAAAGTAAGCACCGCCCACTGGGCTCGAAACCACCGGAGTCGTGAAGCGGCGGCGATTTGCGGCTGCGCATTAGGGAAGCGGTAAGGGAGGTTTGGGCTGTAGGCGCAGGAAGTGACGCAAACCGGAAGCGCCGTTTCGCTGAGAAGCTGGGGGCGCGGGTTTGGAAATTGGGATGTAAGATTGAAAGCGATAGAGCGGGTACCAACCTGGTTACCAGGTCTGTGTCCAGTTCACCACGGATACAGTCACTAGGCCCACTGTTTTATTTTTAGTTCTGTCTGCAACGTGAGTGGTATTGCTTCAGTGATTTCTGTGAGCATCTCCAGAGGACCAGAGACGAGTGTGGTGGAGGCGAGGAAGCTGCTTCTAATCTGGCTCAGCTGGATAAGTGTGGACGTTCCTCTGCGTTTCTGAATGTAACATGGCGTGATCAGCGCTACTTCCTAGGGCACCTGGTGGCCCCGGCACTTTGTGGGTGGCTATTCGTTGTCAAGACACTGCTCATTATTATTCGGAAAAAGAAAAACCAACGTTTTCCAGCATTTCTCTTGGAGGGAAAACTAAACAGCAAGAAAAATGTCTGTTTTCCCTAAGATATCTTTAAGACCAGAGGTTGAAAACTATCTTAAAGAAGGCTTTATGAATAAGGAGGTAGGTCAGATAAAGATGTTAGGTGATGTTTGTAAAAGTGCAAATATTTTTCACACTCTAGAGGAATAGAAAAAAGTCTAAAGGGAAATCTTTACTGCCATCGTATCTTACTACTCGTCTATCCGAATATATAATATATATATATATATATATATAAATAAAAAGTACCAATATCTGTGTACAGGTATTGATGCTTACTGAGATAAGAGGTGAAAAGTCTAAAGGGAAATCTTTACTGCCATCGTATCTTACTACTCGTCTATCCGAATATATATAATATATATATATATATATATAAATAAATAAAAAGTACCAATATCTGTGTACAGGTATTGATGCTTACTGAGATAAGAGGTGAATAAAGTATACGTTTTAACACTTAGAATTGGGAGAAAAGGTAAAAACCGACATGTGCTTCTCAGTAGTCATAGCACTGAAGGCGTTACAAGGATTAGCAAGATCCTTGTCCTCAAGTACTCAAATCCAATATAAAAGATACACCTGTACTCATAGAGCGCTTGCTCTGTCATTCAGGTGAAAAGGATACTATAATTTGTGAAAGCCTCTTAAATGCTATCAGTTGTGCTAGGTGATTTGCAAACTTTTGCATTTTAATCTCCACAATCTTTTTGGTAGAAGTTTGTTCCCATTTTATTTTACTTTATTTATTTGGTGGCCGGCTGGTTCGGGTATTCAAGCCCTTCCCTTTGGTGTTACAACACCGAGCTCTAACCACAGACCTAATCGTCCAGTCCTGTTCCTATTTTAAGAGGTGAGAAAACTGAGGGTTCGAGGAATCGTGTAAGTGACCCAAAATTGACATGGCTGTCAAGTAACTACTGAAATCTGAAGCAGAGAACTCGGGCATAATGAAAAATGATATAGATGTAGAATCTCAAGTCCTTAATTTGTGTTCCAGTACTTTGAGTAAATGACATTGCCTAACCTTGATTTCCTCTTCTATGAAAATTGAGAATGGTTAGAAATACTTTACATGGTTATTTTAGGGTATTAAACAAATGAAAACAATTGGTGTAGTTTTGGCACATAATCCTCAAAAAGTGTTTATTCTCTATGATTGCAAACGCTGTGTTCTGTTACACTTTACCATGCTGCTGTTACCAAACTCAGGTCAGACTGCCTGCCTTCTCAAGAAGGAAAGAAAAAAAGATTCAGAAGTCAGATGGTTGGTGTTTAGAAAAGCAGATGTATTCAGCTGAAGGAGGTGGTAGGCTATCTCATCTCAAAGACTTAGATTGACTGACTGAAGGGGTTTTAAAGGTGGCAGGTGAGGTGTTGAGGGAATGAAACGTGGAAGTGAAAAAAAAACTAGGAGAGAAGGAGACATGAACTATTAGGGGTCCATGTTTAAGTCAGGTACAAGGTCTCTCCAAGGCCTCATCTGGTTTCTATTCTCATCTTCGCTGTTATCTCAGGACTCTGCAGGATTTTGATTTGCTCCAGAGTAGAACAAACTCTTTCGCATAGTTTCGCTTCACAGAGTTCTGGTTGACTTGGCTGGTGCCCAAGGTCAGCTTCCAGTCATTTGGCCTTGATCACTTCTCAAAACTCTACAAGTCTCAAAGAAAGAACCGTTAGCTTTGCAAAGTATTGATTAACTTCTCAGCCTTGTTTTCCTATTTAGCAAGCAAGATAAAAAAAGTCAGGGGGTGGGAAGAAAGAGTGGAGAGAAAAAAACTGTCCTTTTTAAAATTAGCCTTCCTCCCCTGCAGCCCAGGTGGTTTTAGGTCCCAGCATGGCTTCAGTCCTGCTCACTCCAACACTGCCTGTAGGCTTTGATTTTTCCAAATCTTTGGTTTTCTAGTCAAAGCAACTTAAATGTTACTTTCTTTTTTTTTTTTTTTTTTAATTTATAAAGAACTGAGGTTTATTTGGCTTACATTCTGGGACAGCTGCATCTGGCATGGGCCTCAGGCTGCTTCAATTCATGGTGGAAAGCAGTAGGCAGCTGACGAGTACAAGCAGATCACATGGTGAGAGGAAGCAAGAGAGACCTCATTTTTTAATATGTTATTGAAGCCATGACTTTTAGATTTGATTTCTACATTTTATTTCTAAAGATTATGTTAAAGGACTAGACTGTGTGGAAAGAGAAAATAGCTTCTGTTGATTTCAAGGGACTTAAAATATAAGGCACATATTAGAGAAGTAGAAGCATTGAGAAATTTTTTTCCAGCAGTTTTTAAAATGGTGAACATTGTTTAATAAAAGAAGATACAAATTTTTTTTTGACACCTCTGCCTCAAACCCACCAACTACAGGATTTTACAAAAACAAAAGACATCCCTTTATAGAAAGCATCAGAGGGAAAGGAATATTCAGTTTTTTTTGTTTTTTTTGTTTTTAAAAAGATGACTGGTAAGGGGATCTCAACCCTTGGCTTGGTGTTGTCAGCACCACGCTCAGCCAGTGAGCAAACCGGCCATCCCTATATAGGATCCGAACCTGTGGCCTTGGTGTTATCAGCACCGCACTCTACCGAGTGAGCCACAGGCTGGCCTAGGAATATTCAGTTTTAATAAAACTAAACCTTGAGAAAGTACAAATACGTGAAGACTGGGTAAGAGGCTTACAGGTGGTGTATGAAGATTCTGTGAGGCAGGGTACAGTCAAAAATGACAAAAAAGGGGGAATGTGTGCCTTGAAAAGCTTCAGTTAATTTTAAGGGAACTTGGTTGTTTGAGTCTTTATACCTTCATTTCTGACAGGTATCTTTGCTACCCGTCTTTTTTGGGCGATATCTATTTGTTACATTTAATGATACCGTATTAAAAAGCTGATGTCCTGGGGGATCTTTGGATGACAGTGAGTATATCAATGTTACTTATTCTAAGAATATTGGTGTTTTAAAAGGCTGCTAACCAATATGCTCAAGGATACGACGTTAGCAAGTAAATAGCTCTGTAGAAGTGATGTAACAATGCATTATAAGTAGAATGAAATCCTGAATTTATGTGAATAAATGTAGCAGATATTAATGTTTTCAAAATGATAATCATGCTTTGATATTGAGGTGGTGTTTTTCTAAGCCCTTTACATCGAGCATTTTGTTAAGTGTTTATTATTGCAGTTAAACCGAAGAATGCTGTGAAGTATTACCATTCCCTTAGTGTTAACACATAAGCAGTATGGCAAAATGAAATGGAACTGAATTGCTAAAATATGTTTCATTAGATGGAACAAATGTATAAGCATATTCTGCTGAATATTTTTATTCTTATAATGAAATTTAAACTTATTAACTTATTTTCTTCTTTTTAGGTTGTATCTGCTTTGGGTAAACAAGAAGCAGAAAGGAAGTTTGAAACTCTGTTAAATCGCCTGTCGCACCCTCCATCATTCACAACAGTCAGAGTGAATACACATTTAGCCTCAGTACAACATGTGAAAAATCTGTTATTTGATGAACTTCAGAAGGTCTGTGCAAATTTTCATCATTTTGTACATAATTACATTTTTAACAATCTATGTTATGTTGCTCCCCATTAAAATCCTATGAATGATGTAATGGTATTCCAATTTTAAAGATAAGGAAACTGAGGATCACAAAAGCTAAATTGTCAAGGTTATAGTAAGCGGTAATGCTAGAACTTGAACCTAGCACTTCTGATTCTGAATTTATTTTTATATATTTTTATTTTTTTCAAAAGATGACCGGTAAGGGGATCTTAACCCTTGACTTGGTGTTGTCAGCACCACGCTCTCCGAAGTGAGCTAACTGGTCATCCCTATATAGAGATCTGAACCCTTGGCCTTGGTGTTATCAGCACCACACTCTCACAAGTGGGCCGTGGGGCTGGCCCTTGAATTTATTTTTAGTGACAGGTAGGACACTCAAGCCGTCTGGGCCTCAGTAGCTTCATCATGAAAATACCTGTGAAAAGGTCTGTTCTAACCCTAAAATTATGTGACTTGATAATAAGGAGCATATTAATCAGGAGGACAGATTGTATAGGTGAAATGACCCCAGAGGAGGGAAGTACCTATTGAGTACCTGTAGGATTATATTTTTAAATGACATAAAAACTAGATGTTGGAGTACCTAATCTTTAATAGAACCAGGAAATCAGAACAATATAAAAAATGTATTTTTAAAATAAAACAAGACATTTATTGTCCAACCAGTAAAATAGCTTTGGCATAATGTTCTTCTTGTAAGTAAAAACAATATCATAAGATGGCATTTTATGAGTTCCAAGCAGAAAAATATTTGAGTTATCTTGTTTATATTGTCTTATGTTTTTGCTTTCAAAACCTTTGCATTTTGTGTTTCATACACTGTACACTTAAATTTGCCTCTAAAGAAATGTAAGATGGAGGAAAACAGATGCTTGAGGAGGTACCTCATAAATTGCATGTTGTAATTATCAAATCTCTTACAACAAGTAAGTGGTGGATGTCAGCATTCTCTCTAAATTATATCTAAATTAAAAGCAGGAGGCAAGAATGATTAAAGGGTTTCCATTTGTGTATCATAGGCTGTGTTATCAGTTTACTCTAGATGTAACATTTAGAAATTTTAAGAGAATTATAAGGGGTATTGATTCATTTATCCCTTTTTCTTTAATTTCATTACATATTTGGAGTGTTTGTCATACTCCCCTTAAGAATAATTCTATAATTATCAAGTTGCAAGTAGATGACCGTGTTATAGGAAGAACCAGCTATGGTATCTAGTGTGTAAGATCAAAACTTAGTGTAATAATTAAATAGGACTTGGAGAAAAATTAATCTGCTTTTTACTTATAATCTTATTGAGAGTGATGACATTAGGCATAAATATATAAGCAGTTGCCTAAGCAACTATAATGATTTTTACATAGACATGTATATGTGTGTTTTCAGATAGTACAAAGGAAACTGTTCTGAGATCATCAGAGGTGTCCAACTCGGGCAGATCCTGATTGTTTTCTTTTCGAGCATATTACTCCTAGAACCTGCATATTCTGTTATCCCAGTCTGACAGTTATACATATTCTCATGGGCTAGGATCTAGGATAGGGCAAACAGGATCAGTCTGGGCTTTGAGTTCCTTTCCTTTCCTTTCCCTGGACAGGGAAGCTTGGGTCATAGGCACTAGATATGAAACTCATTGTAGAGCAGTACCTAATTCTAGCAAGAAAGAGGACTTCGAGGAGGCTTTATACTATAAACTTTCTCTTTCCACATTGCAAAGCTCACGTGTGTCCTAAAGAGGTGTCCCAAATGGTATAATATAAAAGGTGCTTTGTCCCCAGATTTCTCTGGGCCACATATTGAAAATAATAATTTAAAATTTCATTTGGCCTGTGAGGATGTGGAGAAACAGAAACCTTCATACAGTGCAGGTGGGAATGTAAAATGGTATGACCTCTTTGGAAAACAATTTGGTAGTCTCTTAAAAAACGAAACATAAACTTACTATATAGCCCAGCAATTTCATTCCTTGGTATCTTCCCCAAAGAGCTGAAAACATATATCCACACAAATTCTTAAATATGAATGTTCATAGCAGCATTATTCATAATAGCCAAAAGGGGGAAGCTATCCAAGTGTCCATCAGCTAGTGGATTGATAAGCAAAATGTGATATATTCATACAGTGGAATACTGTTCAGCAGTAAAAGTAATGAACCACTGATATATGCTGCAACGTGGATTAACTTCAAAACATCATTAAGCAAAAGAAGCCAGATGTAGATACCTCCTATTGTATTATTACATTTACATGAAATGTCCAGAAAAGTCAAATTTATAGAGAAAGAAGGATTAATGGTTGCCTGGGAATGGGAATCGACTGCAAATGGACATGACGGTTCTTTGTGGGTTGATGGAAATTGTCTAAAACTGGATTGTGGTTATGATTACACAGTTCTTTAATTAACCAAAATCATTGAATTGTGCATTTTAAATGGGTAGATTTTATGGTATGTAAATTATACCTCAATAAGGCTGTTACAAAAAGACTATAGGACAGAAACAAACAGAAAAGGAAGCTGGTGATATGCTCAGTTTGGAAAAAAAAAGTTTGTGTTATGAGAATTATGCACATATGTGGTTTTATGAAACTTTTATTTCTGTATTATTTTAACATGCTCCTGATAGAAAAGGAAAGAAGAAAATCCTTGGCTTGAGAACAATTGATCTCTATGTGAAATATTTTTATAGAATAAAGCAAATTGTACTTATAGAACAAAACAAAAAGAAAGGACAAAATTCATTGTCTTTCTTCTCTTTGGAAAGATCTGCTTTCTGTAGTCAATACCGTAAGGCATCCAAAACAATGAGAGAGTGGTCTCATCAAATGAAAAGGAGTTTACCCTACAGATTGCTTATTAGCTGTCTGTTGGATATGGTCACAACCTGAAATATCTTTGTCTGGAAGAAGCAGAAGTCCAGAGAGCTGTTGACTTGGTAGAAATGTAGTTACAGTTCTAAAATATGGGCAGTTTCTTTTTTTTTTCCTTATCTACTTAAAAATAAGTAGATTTTAGAAGTTTTCTCTAGAGAGCGTTGGATACTATACAGTACAAATTTGTATCATCGTTATTGCTCTTTCATGTGGTATGTGAAAATGAGTTGATAAATCTGGCCTACCTGGAAGAGGCTTGGTCTCAGATATTTTCATGTTGCCCTCTGACAGAGTATACAGTCCCTGTTATCCAGTCCACTATGCAGCTACTCTTTATTCTGCTGCATAGGATGCCCAGTCATCTTCTGTCGGCAACAGTGGTACACTGGTTCATATTTAACAACCCACTTTCTGGGAAAAATAATGATGATTTGTGGTGTTCACTAATTTCCATAGTGTAAAAACTCCCACTGTGGTTAATTTCAAGCTACCAGCGTGACCTCAGAAAAAGGAAGAGGTGCATACAATGGGTCTCCCATGCCTGTGTGAGCTGCCTCCAGCACCTATACCACTGGCCCTGTACCTATTTCCATTTGACAGCCAAGTACGATAGAGGATGATGGAAATTCTGAACCTTTGCCAAAAGAATTTATTTCCCTCTCCAAAACTAACATGGCTTCCAGTGTTGATAATGTCTAATAGTATTTAGTTATCTCAGTCTTTAATGTCTTACTCAGAAGATTTTCTAAATGAGTACTATATGTAATTCTGTATTGGATCTATATTTTCGAAGTAAGTCACTTAAGTTGAACATAGTTTGTGTTTATAAAGCCAAACAGTATGCAAAATTGAGTCATAAAGAAGTCAGGACACATCAGCATTAAATTATAGAGAAAACAATGTAGTTTTAAGGTCTTTTTTGATTTTTACAGTATTTCATGGAATAAAGTAAAAGTACACCCAAACTAAGCTTCATGCTCTGGTAGATAATGGTAATGAAAAGCTCCATAAATTGAAATATATTAAATATATTATTGCTTTATAATCATATGTGTTTATTTTTAACAGCAGTTTAATGGATTAAGTGTTCCTATTCTTCAACATCCAGATCTTCAGGATATCTTACTTATTCCGGTTATTGGACCCAGGTTTGTTACTATTTTATTTTCAAACTACATTCTTCTGAATAAAAATTTGTCACAAGGAATTTTTACTGCTTGGTGGTAAAACTAAGTTGCTCCATTGTTAGCAAGTTTATATTGATAAACAGGAATTCACAAATTCATAAATACAGACATCATATACTATTATGGAAAATATTACTGGTAAAAGAAGACTGGTAATGGGCCCAAATATCTTGAGAATAATACATTTTAGGTCCATTTAGTGTGGTGATCATTTTTTTCACTTTCTGAGAGGCTTCATTTCGTTTGTTTACTTGTATTTCTTATGAGATTCCAGTGCTAAATTAAAACTTCTTTTTGAACTACAACAAAAATATAAAGCATCGTATTTCCTCCTTTCACCACTGATGTTGTGTTTATAAAATTTTATTCATAAATCAATGAGTACATAAAATTACTACGTACCAGGCATTGTCCTACTTATTTATGTATTTGGAAGTCATGTGCTTAAAAGTTGAAAAATAGGCTTTTATATTATAATTGAGTTCTATTTGTAAGGAGCATTTTAAAATCACTAATTATGGTATGAAATATTTTTAATCTAAGGGTTATAATAAGTACAAAAATACCCATTTTTTCTTTTTTTTTTTTTTTTTTTCCTTTTTTGTCTTCTTCCGTGTCCGGCAACGGATCGCAACCCTCAGTGTTGCTCCCGCCCCTTGCTCAGCCAGTGAGCGGGAATCGGTCTGTATGTGGGATCCGAACCCTCGGCGGGAGCGCCACCGCGCTCCCAAGCGGCGCACTGTAGCAGTGTGCCACCGGGCCGGCCCAAAAAAATACCCATTTTTTCTTTTTTTTTTTTTTTTTGTTTTTTTTTCCTTTTTTGTCTTCTTCCGTGTCCGGCAACGGATCGCAACCCTCAGTGTTGCTCCCGCCCCTTGCTCAGCCAGTGAGCGGGAATCGGTCTGTATGTGGGATCCGAACCCTCGGCGGGAGCGCCACCGCGCTCCCAAGCGGCGCACTGTAGCAGTGTGCCACCGGGCCGGCCCAAAAAAATACCCATTTTTTCTTTTTTTTTTTTTTTTTGTTTTTTTTTCCTTTTTTGTCTTCTTCCGTGTCCGGCAACGGATCGCAACCCTCAGTGTTGCTCCCGCCCCTTGCTCAGCCAGTGAGCGGGAATCGGTCTGTATGTGGGATCCGAACCCTCGGCGGGAGCGCCACCGCGCTCCCAAGCGGCGCACTGTAGCAGTGTGCCACCGGGCCGGCCCAAAAAAATACCCATTTTTTCAAAGCTTTAAGGTAATTTAGTGGTCAACAATAGAGTAATGGTTTAATAAATTATGATTTACCCATGCATGATATGACCTTTAATGTGGGAAAATTATATGTACCAATAAGAGAAGATATTCATGATCAGTTGTTAAGTATCAAAAGCAAATTGCTGTACTTAGGATAATTACAATTTTTTGCAATTAAAAAATATAACTTCATGTTTATGTGTATTTATTTACATATAGAAAAAAGTGAAGCTATAACATATCCAACTATTAACATTGGTTAACTCTGAGGAGGTTGGATTGGGAGAAAGGGTAAAAGGAGATTTTCACTTATAACATTTTTCTTTCATTTTTTACTGTAAGTATGATTTTTGCAATTTAAAAGTTGATTTTGTAGGCTTCTCGTTCTATTCAGTTTTTTAAAGGTGAAATTTACATACAGTGGAATGGGGATATCTTTAATGTATAGTTTGCTGAATTTTGCCGGCTGTGTATTACTGTGTAACTAAGACCCATACCAATCAAGATATATGAGGGTACTTCAAAAAGTTTGTGGAAAAATAAAATTAGAAGATAATACAAATCTTTCCATGAACTGGAGTATGCTCGTAGAGCATTTCCATCACCCCAGAAAATTCTCTTGTACTCTGCTACCCTAGCAGGAAACCACTGTTTTCTTCATGTCTTACTTTTTAACCAATCAGCTACTATAGTAGATCACAATCACAGGTCTTTTGACATATGCAAGATTGCAGTTGTTTGGGTTCAAAATTTGGCCATATCAAATTCTGTTAAATATCCTTTTCTTATTCTTTAGTTTTGTTTAGTTTTTACAAAGAATAAAATTTTTCTTCTTTATAAAAGTAAGACAAATTTCTAAAAAAAATAAAATTGTATATAAATATAAAAGTAATCATCCGTTATGACTTCCATTCCAACTCCCAATTCTGTTTCTCTGAGCATTGTATTTGAATTCTTCTAGACAGTCTCTGTACTCACATCTGCATACCCACATTTTTAGAAAATAATTAGGAAAGACTATAATGTTCTGCACTTTGCTTTTCTGTTCATTTAGAATAGGTAGCCACTGGAGGTCTTGGAACATATCTCCTTTGGATAAAGGGGACTAATGTATAGAAAATAATTAGGGGCTGAGCCCGTGGCGCACTCGGGAGAGTGCGGCGCTGGGAGCGCAGCAGCGCTCCCACCGCGGGTTCGGATCCTATATAGGGATGACGGTGCGCTCACAGTGCTCACTGGCTGAGCGCGGTGCGGCCGGTCTCAAAAAGGACAAAAAAAAAAAAAAAAGAAAATAAT
>NW_007726645.1:265624-312962 GCF_000696425.1 Galeopterus variegatus | reverse complement strand
TGAGCGTGGTGCTGACAACACCAAGTCAAGGGTTAAGATCCCCTTACTGGTCATCTTTTAAAAAAGAATCTCAGAATATTAATCCCTAAATACATGCATTTGATATACATATTTATTGATATAAATATTCCATTTGTAACTTTGAGTAAGATTCATATGGTTTACTATCCTATTTTTGTTAGGTAGTTATCAGTTGCTATGATATGACAAATGATTTGTTTTGCCTTGCCCAGTTGTACTTTCATGTACATTAATTCTTTTGATTTGTTACAATCTGCTGGGTAGGTGGTGGTATTATTATTATTTTTCCCACTATATGGTGAAGATATTAAAGACCAGATTTGTTAGGGTTCTTGCGAGGTTACACTAGTAGTAATTGGTAGTATCTGAACTCAAACCCAGGTCCAGATGCCATGTGCTTTCTTCTCTGTCTGGTATTTAACCAGAAGACATTTTATAAATCCAAAGATTATTTCTGATGTGAACAAGCAGAAAAGCAGATTTATGTTTATTATCATCTAATGACACATCATTAGTGATGATGTAGCACATTAGGGCATATAACCTAATGTATTATTACTTATAAATTATTTTGGTTTTTTGTTTGCTTTGTTTTAGTTTTTTTGATTGTTGTTGTATTAGTCTGTTTCTGTTGCTTACAACAAAATACCCGAAACTGGGTAATTTATAAAAAAAAGAAGCTTATTTCTTACAGTTTTGGAGGCTGGGAAGTCCACGGACAAGGAGGTGCATCTGGTGAGGGCCTCCTTCTTGGTGGGAACTCTACAGAATCCTGTGGTGACCAGGGTAGCACGTCACAAGAGTGGGCTGAGGAAGTCATCAGAACCATGCCCATTACTCCGTGAATGGATCAGTTCATTCACAAGGGCACTGTCCTCAAAATCTAATCACCTATTAAAGGCCCCACCTTTCAAATACCCCAGTTGGATTTCCCGGCCTCTTACCCACTGTTACAATGGGCATCAACTTTGTACTATGTGAACTTTTGGGGGACACATTTAATCCATTTACAAACACTTGTGAACATTTGACAACATAGCCCTGAAACATTGCTAGAGATATCTGCACTCCTTAACATTGGTAACAGCTAATACGATATTAGTTTTTCCTTTTGTTTGACAGTAAAGGCCCGAGTAGTTTCGACTTTGGAAAAGAGAGGGAATCTATACAGTGCAAATTTGTTTTTTACATTTCTTGCTACCTATAGCTGATTCTCCCCTTCTAACCTTAAAATTAGCTTAATGATGACTTTATGAAATATAAATTGTGAGTCATTTTGTTATTCATAATATCCAAAGAGCACCAGGAAGCCATATTCTTTGTCATCTAATAGCAAGGGACATGAGACTTTACTGCTGGAGTAAAGCTTTTGTAGTTTCGACTTTGGAAAAGAGAGGGAATCTATACAGTGCAAATTTGTTTTTTACATTTCTTGCTACCTATAGCTGATTCTCCCCTTCTAACCTTAAAATTAGCTTAATGATGACTTTATGAAATATAAATTGTGAGTCATTTTGTTATTCATAATATCCAAAGAGCACCAGGAAGCCATATTCTTTGTCATCTAATAGCAAGGGACATGAGACTTTACTGCTGGAGTAAAGCTTTTGTTTCTGGGCCGGCCCAGTGGCTCACTCGGGAGAGTGTGGTGCTGATAACACCAAGGCCACGGGTTCGGAACCCATATAGGGATGGCCGGTTACCTCAATGAGTGAGCATGGTGTTGACAACACCAAGTCAAGGGTTAAGATGCCCTTACCAGTCATCTTTTTTTAAAAAAAGAAAGCTTTTGTTTCTGAGGGAGGAGTTTAACCTTTTCATTTCCCTAAAAAACACAGTGGAAGCTGTTTTACTTTATGTAATCTATCTTGATGACCATTGATCAGCCAGTGAAATTTATTAAAAATGATAATGGTAATAGCAGCTAACAATTATTGAGTGCTCATTGCATTCCATATATTATGCTGAGTGTTATACGTACATTATTTCATTTACTTACAAACCTCCAACTTCATAATAAGGAAATGGAGGCTTAGAGAAGTAAAGTAGGCACTCAGTAATTTTTCAGTGAGTAAATGAGTGCCAGATAGAAATCAACAAAGCCAAAATTTGAGCCCAGTTTTTCCCCCTAATGTCCATTTTCTGTTTTAAGATCCACTCCAGGATCTCACAGTGCATTTAATTATTATGTCTCCTTAGTCTCTTCTGGTCTATGATAGTGGCTGAGTCTTTTCTTGTTTTTTTAAGACCTTGACGATTTTGAGACTAAGTTATTTTGTAGAATGTCTCTGACTTAGGTTTGTCTAATGTTTTTTCTCTTGGTTGGACGGGAGTTACTGGGTTTGGGGGAAGAATACCATGGAGGGGAAGTGCCCTTATCATATCGGGGGGTGTATGATATCACTCTGGAGATTTTGATTCAGTAGGTCTGGGGTAGGCATTGGGAATGTGCATTTTGTTTGTATATTTTGAACTTCACAAGGGTATTGTGATATATACCAAGGTTTGGGAACCCATGCAAGGAAAAGTCAGCCTTTAGATTTTTTCCTAAGATAATAATCAAATAATTTTTTAATATTTATTATGCTCCAGGCACCACACTTAGCGCTTTTCAGGCACTTTGTAATTTAATCCTGTTTATTTCATTTAATTCGTTATACTGAATTCTCACTTATTGTCTGTTATCCACTTTTATTTCTTCTCATCTTGCCCATGTAAGCTCTTTCCCTTTTGTCTTAAGTTGTCTAACGGAATTGTTCTAGTTTGGAAAATAACATTTTCTTTGATGTGATTCCGTCATTGCTATAGGCTGAGTATACTCTTTTATTGAATCCATGTCATATAAGAAAACTTGCCAGAATCCTTCCATTATATTATATTTCTTACTCTTTCAGTTATTGCTGTAGGATGCTTTCCATGTGTGGAACAACGGTTCACATGCTAAGCCTGAGGGTGTTACATCTGGGGTCACACCATGTCCGTGTGTCCCTCATTGGTGATATTCATTTTGATCACCCTGTTGAGATGTCATTGATTTCTCCACAAAACATATAATTATGTTTTTCCCCCTTGCAACTATAAATCAGCCTATGGGGAGACATTTTAAAAATCATCCAAATATAGGGCCGGCCCGTGGCTCACTCAGGAGAGTGCGGTGCTGATAACACCAAGGCCATGTGTTCGGATCCTATATAGGGATGGCTGGTTCGCTCAAGGCTGAGCGTGGTGCTGACAACACCAAATGATCCAAATATTCTACTTGTCATTAAAATTTCCCCTTACGTGTAGTATACATTGGTGATTTTTGCCTGAGCTAGTCATTTCTGTTACAAAATGACTTTCCAACTTCAGCATATCCTTTGTATTTGCCAGCCAGCTCTTGGCGTTTTAATGTGAGAGCCCTTCTTTCTTCCCTGTTTATTTATTTATTTGTTTATTAATAGTGTACACTCACAAATTTCTGTTTTTAAATATTTTGTAATTCATTACTGTATTTAATTACTTCGGTAATCAAATTGTCCCAGATTTGGCCTGTAGGAGCCCATTCCCAATTTCATTTTAATCCACGTAGTATAGGACAATTTTCCTAGACTTTAATGTACAACTATAATAAAAATCTTGGGGAGTTAGTTAAAATGCAGATTCTGATTCATATGCCTGGGGTGGGTCCTGAGATTCTGTATTTCTAACAAGCTCCCAGGAGATTTGGATGCTCGTGGTTTGAGGGCCACATTTTGAGTAACAAGACAGTGTGCAGATCTGAGAAGTAAGAGCTTCATTCTCTAAAAGTGAAGACTATCCCTTTCTGTTCCTTATCTTACTATTATGTTACTGGACTTTTTGCATGATAGAACTGCTAATGTATGTAAATGTGCATTATGTAAACATACTTAGATACTTGAATTATAAAAATGTAGGTAGGATAGCTTTGTCATCATGAGTTTTCTTCTGTCTTACCCATTATCTGTCACCTGTAAGAGCCAACAGGTCTGATGCTTTTACATTGTGTGTAATTAGTGCTCAGCTGTTTCTTTGGCAGTAACTTGCCTGCAGTTCCAACTGTAGTTTATTAAATGTAAAGGAAGAATTTAATCTTACTGTTGTAATAAAAGGGGCATGCATGCAGGTCAGGAGTGCTACTGTTGCACCTCTATCAATATGTAAGTTCTGTGAGAGGAAAGAACTTAATTATTTTCTTAACTCCAATGCATAGACCAATGTTTGGTACATAGTAGGCACTCACTACGTTCTGCAGAGTAAATGAATAAAACCATCCTTCTACTGTTTTGATTCTGAACTTTAAAAGAGGTTGTGTATTTGGTCAATGGATGTTTGCTTATTAGAGTCCGATAATAGCTTGATGAGCTGCATACATAGCTTTGACTTCCCACTTTGAGCTACTTCCTTCTTGAGATGGAATTATATGTAAGAATAATGGGTAATTTTAGAAAAATGCCCAAAGGCAAATGCATTCATAACTGATAAACCCCCAACCCCTTCTGACTCTGAAAAGACCCAGTAGCCAAAAAGAGAACAGATTTCCCTGGGAGTAGGCAAGAGATTGGATTGCACCAAGGGCTGCCGGGCTGCCTTGTGAGTGTGCAGTTCCACCATAGCCTGGAAGGAGGAGTTACCTGGTTTCACCATACCACATTCCCCCAACAACTTGATGAGTTTATTTCCTTTTACAAATGAAGAAACGAGGGCTGCTAATCCAACTGTTTTTGCAAATAGGTCTTTCCTCACCCCAGGCCCCAAAACTCATCTAGCAGTAATACAGTGGACCTAGAGTCTAGAGACCTGTTTCTTATTCCCAGTTCTGCTAATAACTGTTGTGCCTTAGACCAGCCACTTAACTCCTCTGCTCCTCATTTTTTCTCATTAGAAAGTAAATAGAAATTACTCCGTTCTGTCTCAGTAAGGAGCTTGGTGGATAAATGTGGCTGTACGTACATCGAAACTCTCAGCTTCTTGGAACAAAGTTTCTGCTGAAATCAGGGTGTTATTCTTGTTTGTTATTCTGGTTTGCTACTTTTCTACAGTTTCTGCCATTTGAAATTTGGGCCAATAGAGAAATCTGTGATGCTGTTTCACTTTGAACTTAGAATTTTGTCTTCCTAGGTATTTTTCAAAGTATCTTCAAAAGTATGAAAGAAAACATGCCCGAATCATGAACTGAATCTTCGTGCAAGATAACATTCTTTATCTTTCTTCAGTAATCTATGCCAGCTTTTGTTTTTTAAAGTTTTGTGTTGTGCTAGGCTCTTTGAATATATTATCTCAGGCCTGCACTAGCTTATAAAGTAACCGGGTACCTTGTGAAGACAAGGTAGTTCATTAAGGTGACTGGCTAAAGAAGTTACACCTTGAAGAAATCATATCCAGTAGGCACAAGAGTTTGGCAGCTAGTAGCCTTTTTCCATTCCATGTGATTACTCAAGTTATTGTACAGAACAGGTTTAATTATATACTTTCTGTTGGGAAAAGTTTCTGGGAATTTTTTTTTTTTTTTGATGCCTTTTGCCTTGCTTTTCTCTGGAAAATCATTATCTCCCCAAATCTATACTGTTTGTTGTGCCCAAAAGCTAATGCAAAATATTCATATTATATAGTGTTTTTTGTTGTTGTTGGAGGGGCGGTGGCAGTGGACACGGTAAACATGGTAAGGGGCTAGTGATAACAGATTATTCTTGATTTTAGCACCTGAAATTACCCAAAGATACACTTTATGAAGTTAATCTGAGTGTTGCCCACAATCATTAAAATTACAACTGTACAGTAGGTTTTTCAAAAAAAACAAATCAAAAAGGAAACTTTTAAATTGCTTATGCAATCCACAGAATTAAAATACAAATTTTAGATACCTTCCACACTTGAAGTAATCGTCAGATAACAGTTTAACAGTTAAATACTTACAACAACTGCTTTCAAAGTTATATTCTAGGTTAACTGGAAGAAAAAATGGTGCCTGAAACTTAATCTTCTAATTGCCTGGTTTCTTTTAAACAATTGATTTAAGAGCCAGGTGAGGTTGGACAATCTAGAGAGTGTTAAATAACTACTACTGCCTGAGCCCAACCACCTGAAATCGTTTTGATTTGTCTGAGTGGGGCCTGGGTCAGGACCTTCAAAAGCTTTCCCAGATGATTCTCATGTGCAGCTAAGGTTACGAATCACTGTATTCTAGCTGTGGTGCACATCTGGATGCACATGAGAATCATCTGGGGGGATTTTAAAACACTGATGCCCTATTGCTAGAAAGTCTGATTTATCTATTCTGTATGAGAACCAGACTTTTTTTTCCTCAGCTCACCAGGTGATTCTATTTTGTATCCAGGATTGAGAAATACTGTAGAAGGTAGTTAATTGTTTTAAGAAAACTCTTGTTATTTGAATATTTAATGAAGCCTTTTTACATGGACTTCAGAAGATGTGTGACCGGAAGATGCTTTATGTATTACTTATGTTTGATTGGAAATTTATGTAACCTTTGGCCAATCCATTGGTGGTTATCATTATTAGGAGTGAAGCCTAACCAGCTGTCTCTAGATACAGAATCACCAAGTCTTTAGCAGCCATATACTTGTTTCAGTGTTTTCATATTGGATTTCAATTTTTAAGTATTTTTGGAATAAATTAGGCCCTGTTGAGATAAACTATCTGTAATAGGTTAAGCCTATTTGGTGTTTAGTGTTGAAGGACAGCTCTTAAGGTGCCTAAATTATTTGCATTGATTTTAATGCTTTATTAATATTCACAGAGGGGGAAAACTTGCTCTCTTGTAACTCCTTTCTCACCACTGTTTTTGTTTTGAAGTGGTGATCTTGGATTCACCTGAGAACATTGCAGCCTTCTCACAGTTCTTGAGGACTTACTAATGGATGTAATGTTCAGTGTTTTGGTGAGAGTGGATTGCAGCCTTTAAGCTTTAAAAATAAATAAAACCATGCTTGTTAACCTTTACTTTTGTTTTCTTGCTAAGGAATTTAAAAAATGAGTTATTTTGTGATTCTATTCCATCTAATTCAAGGATGACTGTCATCCCGTATAACAGTCCTTATTTAATTAATATTATGATTTAATATAACTTATTGCTATAGATGAGGTATGTTTGGGTTGTGTAATCTCATAATTTATTTTGGCACCAGTCAGAAATAGCCAGGATTTTTTTTTTTTTTTTTTTTAAAGATGACCGGTAAGGGGATCTCAACCCTTGACTTGGTGTTGTCGGCACAACGCTCAGCCAGTGAGCAAACCGGCCATCCCATATATGGGATCCGAACCCGGGGCCTTGGTGTTATCAGCACCGCACTCTCCCGAGTGAGCCACGGGCCGGCCCAGCCAGGATTTTTTTTTTTCCCATATATGGGATCCGAACCCGGGGCCTTGGTGTTATCAGCACCGCACTCTCCCGAGTGAGCCACGGGCCGGCCCAGCCAGGATTTTTTTTTTTCCCATATATGGGATCCGAACCCGGGGCCTTGGTGTTATCAGCACCGCACTCTCCCGAGTGAGCCACGGGCCGGCCCAGCCAGGATTTTTTTACATTTTATTTTTTTCTTACTGACATGTGGTGGTGATAGGGAGATAGGGACCCAAACATGCCTGTTAGGTGGCATTAGCAGCGTAAAACAAGGACTTTTTAAATGTGAGATGATGAGACACCCAAAATTGCAAAATTATGTACCTTTTTTGGAAAAAGATCTAGAACATTTTCATATTTTTAGAGCTCTCTGGCTTCCAAAATATTGAGAATCACTGGAATTTTAAAAAGACAATATGATTTTATTTATTTATTTTTTTGATACCCAGAAAACACTGATATCAAGGAAGAAACTCCGAATTAACTAGAAAATGCATCCTGTGTGTTCATGGGGTGGGGGGTAAATCATATGTAATCATGGGATACTCTAGGAAATTGGGAATTTCCTGACAGTATATTTACAAAGACTGGTAGACTTGAGGATATTTTACTGGATTATCTCTAAAGGTTTGTTTACATTCTCTGTTTCTAATTAAAATTGTTTTAGAATCATTGGTAATAGATTGCATTTTTTCACTTATAGAATTTGCCATCTGCTGTAGTAACTCATGTTCTGAATCCTCAGCCTGGAGAGAAGATTCTAGATTTGTGTGCAGCGCCTGGAGGCAAAACAACACACATTGCAGTGCTAATGCATGATCAGGTGAGACTGTCTTCACAATAAAACTGCTCTCAACATACAGTATGTTTCAGTGGTAAAGAGAAAACTATATGCAACTTATAAAACATACAAATATTTATAATCTGATTTATTTCAGATTCAGCCAAAGACTGTTCAATTATGTCAGTCACCAAAAATTAAGTTCAGTAGACAATTATGATTTGTGAAGACTGTCTCAACTTTCTTGAATCCCCAATTTGCTAATACAATTATAGAATTCTTCCCTCATAAAATGAAGTTTATATATTTATGAGATCTTGTTTTTAATTGTAAGATTTTTGCACTTGCTTAAACTATTAAATTCTGCCACTAAAAATTAGTTTGACAGTACATTCTCAAAGTGTTGAAATATATGTATATGTTGATATATAATCACACATTGATATACAACACACTAATAAACATATATACACACATATATGGGGGGGTGTTTATCTTAAGAGTCATATAAACCTAAACAAATGGCTTAATTATAAAGCCTACTTTATTGTCACAAAATAAGAGTAAGTCTGTCTTTAGATGAGTTTAGCTCAGATTTTACTGCTCTTTGTTATGTACATATATTTGCCAAAGTTGTTTCTTTTATTATGCACTGTTTTTATTTGTGGTCAAAACTCATTATGGCCTTGTAACCATTCTATTCAATTGAAGAAGGATGTGGCAAGTTCATGCTGCCTTGCCTGTTTATGTCAAATTCAGTAAAACTAAATGTTTGCTAAAATCCTTACACATGCTAGTATCTTCACCAATAATTGTTTCCTTGATTTAGAGTCAGATTTTGATTTATTGATTGACTGATCAACTATTTATTTAGTACTTACTATGTGCCAGGTACTGGGAACTGAACCTTAGTGACCAAAATTTCCATCTTTATGGAGCTTACATTCTAGTGACAGGAGACATATAATAAACAAACAAATGAATAAAAGATATGGCATATATGATTGTGATAAGAGCTGTGGTGAAAAATACAGAAGGATTAGGGGAATAGGACTACGGAGGGAAGGGGAATGAGTTTGCTGTTTTAAATAGTATTGAAAGGAAGGGTGCACTCTGTGAAGGTAATATTTAAAGAAAGACTTAAATGTGATGAGCAATTTGGAGGTCTGTGGAAAGAATGTTCTAGGTAGAGGAAACAATAAGTGTAAATGCCCTGAGGTGAGAGGGTACCTGATGCGTTTGAGGCACCTCAGTAAGTTTGCTGAAGCAGACTAAGTGAGGAGGAGAGTAGGAAGGAAAGAAAGGTGGAAGGTGGGGAGGATGTTTGGGCAGATCTGCGTTTTAGGGTCTGATAGGACTCTGGTTTTACTCATGGTGATTGGTAGTCAGTGGAGATTTTAGAGCAGAAGAGTGACATAAGCCTACTTCCTATTTAAATTATCACTGTGGCTCCAAATTGAGAACAAAAGGTAGAAGCAGAGAGACCAGTTAGGAAACTGTAGTTCTGGGAAAAGTAGAGGAGGTGATAAGAAGTGGTCAGATGCTGGAGATGTTCTTAAGGTAAAAGGAGATGCTGATAGATTGGATGTGGGTTATGAAAGTGAGAGGATATTCAGAGATGTCTCTTAAGGTTTCAGGCCCAAGGACGTGGAAGGGTGGAGTTGCTGCTGGATAGGTATGACTGTAGGAGGAGCAAGTTTTACAGGGAAAAATCAGAAATTTAGTTTTGCATATATTAAAATAAGTTGTCTAGACATTCAAGAATATAAATTGAGCAGGCAATTGGATATATGAGGCTAAAGTCCAGGGGACAGCTCTGGGTTGGAGATATAAATTTGGAAGTCATCAACATAGAGATGATAGGTAAAGCCATAAAGCTGATGGTGGGTGGAAGGAGAAAGTAGAGGAGGTCTGAAGAGTGAGCCTCATGGGTACTTAACACCAACAGTCAGAGGCTGGGGAAATTAGGAGGAATGGCCAATGATGTAGGAGGAAAACCAGAGGAGTGTGATGTCCTGGAAGCCATGTGAATAAAGGGATTAAAAGAAGATGGTAAGATCAACCATGTCAAATGTTGTTGATAAGCTAAGAAGAGTATTAACAGCTGTCACTGGATTTAGCAACATGTAGGATATTGGGGACCTTGTCATGAACAGTTTTGGTGAGTATAAATGCTTATGTGGTTTGAGACTCGAAGAGGAATCAAAGAGAGAAGTGAGATAAGTCCTTATTCTGGTTGTTTTGGGCTACTTTTCCACTTTACTTGGTTTTTCTGTTTGTTAAGCTATTAATGGAAACAGTGGCTACCACTAAACCTGATGGCACTTAGAAACATCAGCAAATTTTCTGTATTGCAGTCTTTGCCATTGATACATGTATCACAAAAGGACAGTATATATACAAGAAGCAAAAACTGTAAAATATATAGAAGAGTCAATCCCACCATCTCTGCAATATCATTTTATAGTACATGTACATTGTATAGCATAGTACATTATATGAATGTCATAATGCATTCTCAAAATTGTGGCCTGTTTATTAACTTTGATTTAACCAATGTGCTACCATATACAATTATTTTTGAACTGCTTTTTATTCCATTCTAGAACATTTTTCTATGATAGAGGCTTTGGCTCATATTTTTCTGGCTTTAGTTCACAGAATTCACAGGAATTTTATGTGTATAGCCCCAAAATATTAAAATGAGGACTGATTTTACGAGTAACGTTCATTTGCATCTCAAATCACTTTAAGGTAGATGTCTCATAGCATTAGTTTCTGCTCTTCCAGAGGTGAGCAAGGCAAATGAAATTGGAGATTTTTAATGCCAATCGATGTTTTTTAAGTTTATTTAGAAGATTGCAAATGCTATTTTCGATTTCAAGTTTTGTTAATTATAAGCTAGCCATTATAAGAGATTAATTTTCTGGCAAGAATGTGTTTTTTAAAAAGGAAAAACTTAAGTGTTTAACATGAATTTAATTAATGAATTCAGCTTTAAAAGTAGGGATGGGAGGAAAGTGGGGAAGACAAACCATAATTTTCCACTGTTTTTTCTCATTATTAATTTTCATGAGTGCTTTGGATTTACACTTTATTTTTGTTTGTTTTTGTTTTTGTTTTTTTTTTAGGGAGAAGTAATAGCACTGGATAAAATACCCAACAAAGTAGAAAAAATAAAGCAGAATGCTTTATTGTTAGGGCTGAATTCCATCAGGGCATTTTGCTTTGATGGAACAAAGGCGGTTAAACTTGATACGGTTCAGAACACAGAAGGTGAGTTAATTTTTCTGTTTATTATTATTTTTAAAATTTTATTTATACATATTTATGGGGTACAGAGTTGACTATCAGTATTTGTGTATAGTATGTGATGATCAAGACAATATTATTAACATGTTCATTATTACAAATCATAATTACTTTTTGTGTCCCTTATGAATTACTCCCTATCTCTGTTTCCCACCTCTAGTAGCTATAGGTCTGTTCTCTTCTTCTGAAAGTTCGTTTTATTATGGTCTTTCTTTGTTTCTTAGCTCCCACTTATGAGGACAGGCGGTATTTTTCTCTCTGTGCCTGGCTTATTTCACTTAACATAATTTTCTCCAAGCTCATCCATGTTGCTGCAAATGGCAGAATTTCATTATTTTTTTATGGCTGAGTGGTATTCCATTGTGTATATACACCACATTTTCCTTATCCAGTTGCCCCTTGATGGACATTTAGGTTGGTTCTATATTTTCGCTGTTCTAAATAGAGCTGCAATATACATGGGAGTGCAGGTTAATTGACAAATTATTATTGTATATATTTATAAGATACAATGTGTTGTTTTGATATATGTATACAATATCAAGTAGTTAAAACAAACAAAATAACATATGCATCACCTCATTTATTTTTTGTGGTATAAAACGTTTGGAATTTAGTATCCTAGCAATTTTGGAGTATAAAATGCATTATTAACTATAGTCACCATGCTGTGTAATAGATCTCAGAACCTTATTTCTCCTGTCTTACTGAAACTTTATTTCCTTTGAAAAGCATCTCCCCATTCCCTTCCCTCTCCCCCAGCCTCTGGTAACCACTATTCTACTCACTTTCTTTCTGAGTTCAACTTTTTTAGATTTCACACGTAAGTGAGATTATGCAATATTTATCTTCTGGTGCCCGGCTCATTTCACTTAGCATAAGGTCCTCCAGGTTGATCCATGTTGTTGGAAATGACAGAATTTCCTTTTTTAAAGGCTACATAGTATTCCATTGGGTGTCTGTGTATACATATATTTACACACCATGTTTTCTTTATCCATTCATCTGATGGACATCTGGGTTGATCCCATATCTCGGCTATTGTGAATAATGTTACAATGAACATGGGAGTGCAAATGTCTCTTTAACATACAAATTTCAATTCCTTTGGATATATACCCAGTAATGAGATTGCTGGATCATGTGGTAGTTCTATTTTTAATTTTTTGAGGAACCTTCATATCATTTTCCGTAATGGCTGCCCTAATTTACATTCTTACCAACAGTGTACAAGGGTTCCCTTTTCCTCCACATATTCACAAACACTTATCTTTTGTTTTTTTGATAATAGCCATCCTAACAGGTGTGAGGTGATATCTCATTGTGGGTTTAATTTGCGTATCACTGATGATTAGTGGTATTGAACATTTTTCATGTACCTGTTGACCATTTGTATGTATGTATTTTGAGAAATGTTTATTCAGATCCTTTGCTCTTTCTAAAATTGGGTTTTCTTGCTGTTGAGTAGTTTTCATTTCTTATACATTTTGGATATTAACACCTTATCAGATGTATAGTTTACAAATATTTTCTCCCATCCTGTAGGTTGTGTCTTCATCTTGTTAATTGTTTCCTCTGCTGTGCAGAAGCTTTTTAGTTTTATGCAATCCCATTTGTCTGTTTTTGCTTTTGTTGCCTGCACAATGTGGAGCTGGGGCACATGACCAATGCTGACAAGCCTGCCCCTCCCAGTGAGATGCTACACTCCTTACATTTCTTGACTGGGAGCTTAAGGAGGGAGGGAGCATGTGTTCTTGGCTGCACCCACAAGAAGTGTATCTTTCACTCTGAGCCTTAGGGAGGGGAGAGGCTCTTGAAGGGGGAAGGAGGTGGAAAGAGTGAGTCATGGATCAAGTGCCAGATTCTCACGGTTCTTAAGGAGATGTAGTAGTTCTTGGATTAAATGTTTCTTCATTTGCTATATGCCCTTAGGGCCTTTTTCAGAGATGTTAAATAGTAGTTTTGTTTTTTCATTGGGGAGAGGGTCTGAAGAGCTCCTCATGCCCTTATTCCAGAAAACATTTCAATCTCACTTATTTTTAACAGTAAATTCCTTCTTTTTTTTTCGTCCAGAAAAATTTAACAGGTTTATTTATAATTGTTATAAAGTTGAACTGCTGAAGCTTGTTCACTGAAACATTTTGACTTGCATTAATGCTTTACATCCCTGCATTTATATTAAAAATTCCCACACAAATGAAAATGGAAAAACTGCCTATACCTGATTTCTGTCCCCTATTTTTCCACTTGTAATCATATGCTTATGTTCCTTTTGACCCCATGGAAAAAAAATATCTAACGTTCAGAACTACCGGTAACAGGAAGAAGAGAAATTTTTTGAGAATGAAATGTTTCCCGTCATAGTGGATTCTTAAGCCTGTTCTCCACGAATGTGGCGTGCTAGCTGGATGTCTTTTGGCATAATTGTTGTACGTTTGGCATGGATAGCACACAGGTTGGTGTCTTCAAAAAGGCCAACCAGATAGGCCTCACTTGCCTCCTGCAAAGCACCAATAGCTGCGCTCTGGAAGTGCAGATCTGTTTTGAAGTCCTGAGAAACTTCTTGCACCATATGCTGGAAGGGGTGTTTGTGAATCAGAAATTCAGTGGACTTCTGATAACATCTAATTTCACGGAGTGCCACAGTACCAGGCCTGTAACAATGAGGTTTTTTCACCCTTCCAGTAGAGGGTGCACTCTTGTGAGTGGCTTTTGTAGCCAGTTGTTTCCTGGGTGCTTTACCACCAGTCAATTTGCGGGCAGTCTGCTTTGTAGGAGTCATGGTACAGAGACCTCCTTAATTACCACCCTTCTCCTCGGGCTGGAGCTCGGTGAGCGAGAGGCAGCGCTGGCGTTAGAGAATGATGGTGGTGTGGCAGCAGCTGGAAAATTGCTTCTAAATTATACACTACCCCAAAGTAATGTAGTTTCAGAGGTCTTTAAGTGTAGTTACTTAGTCCGTTTCTGTTGCTTATAACAAAATACTTGGAACTGGGCGATTTATAAGAAAACAAAATTTATTGCATAACAGTTTCAGAAGCTGGGAAGTCCAGTGTCTGGGGGACACATCTGTGAGGATCTTCTTGGTGGTGGCTTTACAGCAATGCAGGGGTCTCACATGACGGAAAATGGCAGAGCAGAGAGACGCTCACATGCTTTCCTTTTAAAGCCCTCAGAACCATGCCCCTGATCACCATTATTAATCCACTCACTGTGGCATAGTCCTATAATCTAATCACCTCCTCAGGGCCCCACCTTTCAATTACCGTAATAGGATTTCTTACCCTCAACAATTACACTGGGAATTAAGTTTTTAATATATGAACTTTGGGAGACACAATTCAGTCAATCCACAGCAATTACATATTATGTGAAAAAGCTTTTAATAAACAAAAATTTGGGTATTCTTATACTACAGATAACCCTTAGAGTTTATCTCATGCCTTTCTGGTTTTGTCAGCACCACGCTCAGCCAGTGAGCGAACCGGCCATCCCTATATAGGATCCGAACCCATGGCCTTGGTGTTACCAGCACCGCACTCTCCCAAGTGAGCCACGGGCCGGCCCCCTTTCTGGTTTTGAATAAGACAAGTTTCACTTGTGGCAGATACATATGGGGGTCTGTTTGGTGATCTTGGTCTGTTCTAAGAAAGGTCCAGAATATTTATAGTAATTTCTTAATTTAATGTCTACATAATCACCCAGTACCTTCAGTGAAAATGGTGCATGTTAGGAGTGGTGAGTGTGGAAATTAGGCATTCCCACTCCTTCAACAGGGCTGAAATCCAGCCATGGTTTGTTCCTCATGGTACAGGACTCTGTTAATGCTTATTCTAGTTTGTACAAATGTACCTTTGGGCTTGCGGATTTCCTGACCTTTTGGGAATTGTTGAGAGCAGTGTTTTAGAGGAATTCATCTGGCCACAAGATTAAAAAGAAAAAAACAAAAACTCCACAGTAGAGAGAATTTAGTATAAATTTGTATTAGAGAGACAATTTATATAAATAAACAGTATAAGGAACTAGGTATAGGTTGAATGGATGTTGGAGAGCTGTAAAAGCAAAAGGAGGGCACTGCAGCAGTGTGAAGCTAGTGAGCACAGGGGGAGTAGCCCTTTCAATTGCTGAAAAACAGAGAGAGGGGCCCCTTACCAGGGCCAAAAAGCTTAGAGTAGAGGCTCTGTAGAGCTGGGCTTCAAAACACTTATGGAACCAGGTTCTGCCTAGCTGCTGCTTATTTCTCCAGACCCAGAGCAGGGCACCTTCTAGAGCTGGGACTTGGACCTCTCAGGGAGAGGGGGCTGTGTCTACTTCATATTGGTACTTAAGGGAGAAGACTGGAAACTACTGAAGCCAAGTGAAAGGGCTATTGTTGGGACAGTTTGACAGGAACTCCAAGTAAACATTGAAGGACAAAGTCTGTTCTCTCTCATCCCCCCCTTCCACCCCCACTCACTCCTGTGCCTTTTATTGGTGACTCTTGAAGCCAGCAGGCAAAGGAGGATTGTACTGTGCAGAGTTACCACCTCAGCATCACACAGCAGAGTATGTAAGAGGGTAGTTTTGGAGCTCAGAAAAAATAGCTTAATTACTAGCATATTCTGGAGCAGAACAGGAACACATGAAGTAGGTCCAAGTATATACAAGAATTCCATATGTGATAAAAGTAGCATTTCAAACCTGGAAGAAAGAGTAAGTTAGTCAATAAATAGCTCTGAATTGATATTTTGGTTTTTTTTTTTTTTTTTTTTTTTGGACAGAGAGGAAAAAGGACTGTACACAAAAATAAGTTCAATATGGATTAAAAAGTTTAGTGTTGAGTTAAACCATGAGAATAACCAGAAGCAGATATAGCTGAGCATTTACCTGATTTCACAAGATTTTAAAGAGTGAAAGCAAAGATAGAACTCACCAACGAAGGTACATTTTATACTCAACATTTATGTATGTAAAAAAAAAAAAAAGATGACAGATAGTGAAAAATATAAAATATATAAGAAAGATTAATATCTTTAATATACATAGAGCTCTTCTAATCAATTAGAAAAAGACAATAGTCCCAATAGAAAAAGGACAACGACAAAGAATGTGTCCATGTAAAGAAAAAATACAAATGGCCGATAAAATAAAAATTGGCTTTGAGGAGATTTTGGGAAAATAAGTACACTCATGATAATGAAAGTGAAAATTGGTATAGTCTTTCTAGGTGTCAAATCTTAAAAACAATTGCTTACTTTGAAAAGAATTTCTTCTAAGACAGTAGGTAAGAAAACAAAGGTGTTTAAAGATGGAGGTGAGTTAAATTGATAATAGCTGTGGCTAACAGCATTGCAATCAGAAAGGTAGAAGGTGATGTTGGGAGAAAATTTGGAACATTGGACTGCTGTGTGTCTTATAAGAAATCAGCTAGCTTTTTTTTTTTTTTTCATTTTCTTTTTTGGTGGCTGGCCAATACAGTGATTGACCTTGGTGGTGTTACCAGCACCTCGCTCTAACCAACTAAACTAACAGGCCAGCCCTCAGCTAGCTTTATATATAAGCAATCAGCAGCATTATCTTTTTTGGAGGTAGATAGCATAAATGTATAAGCAGACCATTTGGTTTCATGACTTTCTCCAGTAACACTAACTAGATCAGAAGTTGGAGTGGAGAAAGTTATTCAAGTGATTGCAAAGGAGGACTTGGTAGAAGATTGAATCCAGTGGGGTATATGACTGATTCTAGACCATAGCCATACTGATGGCCACAGAAACAAGGAGATGGGGGGACAACAGACCCAGAACCAATATATTTACTTACAACCTAACAGGCTCTCTGTTTTTCTGAGGCTGTCTGCAGTAGGAATTACCAAGAGAAGTATCATTTTCCAAAATAACTAGAATTCTTTCCAGGTCCTAGCTCTGATGAATTGTAGCATCTGAAGTTGCTTGATTAGGCTGTGGTTTGTACTATATCAACAGAATAACCACCAACTATAATAACCACATTTTTAACCTTCCTAAAAGTCAACTCTATATTAAATACGTCAGAATTAGTTTAATCAGCTACTTGATTGAAGGGAGAAATTGTTTTTATTTTCCATTTCAGATTATGATTTTAAATTCCTGATCATTGCTTCCATCTCAAGAGTTTTCTATTCTAGACTAATAAGGCAGATAGCAAATAACATTTATAATTCTCTTTATAGGTGAACCTCCATTCTTACCAGAATCTTTTGATCGAATTCTTCTGGATGCACCCTGTAGTGGAATGGGACAGAGACCAAACATGGCTTGTACTTGGACTTTGAAGGAAGTGACATCATATCAACCATTACAGCGGAAACTCTTTACTGTGGTATGTGATGATCCTTTGCTATGAAAGAAAGTTGACCTTTGCTAGTATGATGTTTAAACCACCGAGAGCAATGTTTATAGCAGTATAATTCACAATAGCCCAAAGGTGGAAACAACCCAAGAGTCCACTGACAGATAAATGGGTAAATAAAATGCAGTGTATTCATATATGGAAAATTATTCAGCTTTAAAAAGGAATGCATTTCTGATACATCTACAACATAGATTAACCTTGAAAACATCATGCTAAGTGATATGAACCAGACACACAAGGTAAACTACTATATGATTCCACTTCTATGAGGTAACTAGAATAGGCAATTCATAGAGACAGAAAGTAGAATAGAGGTTACCTAGAATGGGGAGTTATGGTTTAATGCATGTAGAGTTTCAGTTTGGGATGGTGAAAAAGTTCTGGAAATGGATTGTGGTGATGGTTGCACCACAGTAGAAATGTACTGAATACCATTGAATTGTACACTTAAAAATGGGTAAAGTGATAAATTTTATGTTGTATATATTTACACACACACGTGCACACAAAAGACTGAGAAGACCCAGTTTTAAATATAGGGAGCTTACCTCTATGTTGACTCACCCTTTAAGATACATAGGCAATAATAGAATTTCTTCACTGGGACATTTAATGAATTTCAAACATTCTGCGCTATCTTAAAAAAAAAAAGAATCACTGAGTTGCTCACATATAGTTACTAATTGATGTGAGCAGTTAGACATAAAATTACTTTTTTTTTTTTTTTAAATAAGGCTCCTGGGTCATCTTAAGTAGCAGATTAGGAGTAGGAACTTTAATAGAGGCAAACACATTGATAAAAAGGGGAAGTGACAGTGTCTCATGTAGGATATAGAAAAGCAATAAAAACTTCACAAATTTAACTTGTCTGCAGTATGTTTCAGAAGAATCCCAGATAGAACATTCGACAGTTTCTCTCTATCTTACAAAAATGACTCAGCGGATTTCACAGAGTATGTATGGACAGCATTTGATCAAAGATGAATTCATTATTTTCTCTCAGCCCTCCAATTATAAATACATAGGCTGTAGCAACAATGGATATACTAAAATTATTTAGTCTCTAAAGTTATCTTTGAGTACATTTCTGTTCATCTTTCCTGGAGTCTCCTTTCATACACAACAGTAGCACTGGTTGTAGATTATTTAACTTCTTTTTCTGTGAAGTCTTCAAAGAATACATCCTTGGAGTTAAAACCGCAAGCAACAAAAAAGAAGCTTTACTTATAGCTGAAAACGACTTTGACTTGAGGGTAAAATTAGGATACTGCTCTGCTTTCAGCGACTTGGTTTTTTGTTCTTTTTAGGTCACAGCAAAAAGGAAATTTAAAAATGGTACTAAGAGTAAGATGCATGAGCTCAACAGAAAGGAAAAGATGATAGTGTATGAGAGAACTTAAGAGCCTAGCAAGTGTGCCATGTGGCATGGCTAGAAATTTATTAAGAAAATGGACTTTAGAATCAGACACATATTGACTTGAGCCATGGCTCTTCCACATGAGTGACTTTAGGCACATTGGTTTCCATATCTGAGAAATAGGGACAACTCTACCAAACAGGGATACTTCACTGGTGATAGTAACCTTACCTCATGGTTGTTATAAGGATTTATTGAGAATATCCATTTAAAGAGTTTAACACAGTAACTGGCACATAGTAACAAAGTTTCAGTTTTGATCCCTGTACTCTGACTAAGAAATCACAACTATATAGTATATATTTTAAAAAGGTTTTCATTAAAATTAAAAGATAAAATCTGGGAATTAAAAAAAAACCAAACTTTAGTTATTTCAGAAAAATTCATTTTAGCATAGCCCCTTATTTCCTGCTTCATTTATTTACTTTACACATATTCATTGAGTACCTACCATCTGCAAGACACTGTTCTAGATGTTGGCAATACGGTACTGAAAAAGCAGACAAACAGTTCATGGCCTTACTCTTTTCTAACTGGGGAGGGAAACAAAAATAAGTTATTTAGTATATTACAAGGCAAAAACCCAGGCAAAAGATAAAGAGGCTGGGACCAGAATAATAGCAGTGGAATTGGTGAGAAGTGAGAAAATTCTGGATTTCTTGAAGGTAGAGCCAGTAGGATTTGCTGATGGATTGGGTATGTGAGAGAAAGAGAGGCATAAAGGTTCATCTAAGGTTTGGGGCCTGAACATCTGGAAGGTCGGGAAGATTTCTGCAATAGGTTTCAAAGGGAAGATAAGAGTTCATGTTGGAACGTGTTAAATTAGATAGTAAAAATGTGGAGAAGGCAATTGAATATTTGAGTATGGAATTCAGAAAAGTTCTGGCCTAAAAATGTAAATTTGTAGGTTTCTGGCATAAAACTGATGTAACTAAAGGCATGAAACTGAACGATTGATCGTATTTGGCAGTCTTGGTCCATATGGAGTATGACAGCTCCAAGATAACAAAATGTATCTAGTCTGGAATGCAAGTATTGCTCTTATGTGTTCTTTTTTTTTTTTTTTTTTTTGTCTTTTTTCCGTGTCCGGCAACGGATCGCAACCCTCAGTGTTGCCCCCGTACCGGACCGGGGACCGGCAACGGGATCGCAACCCTCGGCATTGCCCCCGCGCCTCGCTCAGCCAGCGAGCGGGAACCGGTCTGTATGTGGGATCCGAACCCTCGGGCGGGAGCGCCGCCGCGCTTCCCAAGCAGCGCACTATCCAGTGCGCCACCAGGCCGGCCCTGCTCTTATGTGTTCTAATTAGAGAAGGAATCCTGATCATATAGAACATCATTTTATCTCAAACACTTGAAAGATATCATACGTTATGTTGTAAAATACCTTCAGATGTTTATTTGGTCTTGCAGTATACATGGTCTGATCACAGTTTTCTTTAGGCAGTGCAGCTGCTGAAGCCAGGGGGTGTGCTGGTTTATAGCACATGCACTGTAACACTGGCAGAAAATGAAGAACACGTTGCCTGGGCCCTCACAACATTTCCTTGCATTCAGCTTCAGCCCCAGGTAAGAGTAGTTTCATTTTTCTCAATGAAATCTGATAAACACATGAGGTTATATGAAGACATATGTCAACTAAGACTTCTGAAACAAATACTATAATCAACAAGAATGTTTTTCTTTTTTTGTCTTTTTCGTGACCGGTAAGGGGATCGCAACCCTTGGTGTGGTGTCGCCCACACCGTGCTCAGCCAGTGAGCGCACAGGCCATTCCTATATAGGATCCGAACCCGCGGTGGCAGCGTCGCTTCGCTCCCAGCGCCGCACTCTTCCGAGTGCGCCACGGGCTCGGCCCAACAAGAATGTTTTTCTAATTGACCATTTAGACTGTCAGTAGAGAATATGCATGCCCAGACCAAGTTTTTCCCTGTCTTCCTCCTTGACAAGAGCTTGGGTGTATGTTTGTTTATGTTTATTCCATTTGTAGCTATTGTTCATGTTACTCTGTACTTTGTTTCCAAAAAGTTGTTTGTTTTTTTTTAAAGACTGTATTTATGATTCTATTTTTAGCCTATGATGTTTGAGATTAAGTTTAAATCTCTAATAATGCTCACATTCATTCAGATACATTGAACATATAACTTTAGTACCTTCCTATACAGAATTGTAGTAGGTAATTGGAATATACAAATAAGAATCCAGAGATGGTTTGTAGACTCAGAAATTAATTACATTGTAGAGGAAAGAAAGACTCCAGAATTCACTTGGAAGTAAACACACACACACTCAAATGTATTCCCCTCACCCCATGGGATAATAATGTTTCCTTAAGTGTATATCTGAAAACCTGTCTTAATTAACATAAACATTTGTCTGTGAAATGGTGACTTAAGTTAGGATTATGGATTTTTGGCAGTAGTGGTTTGCAAGTATCACGCAATTCCTTACGATTCTATATTCTTCTGAACTAATTGATGCAGCCTTAATTTATGTATCCTTTTCTAGTACATGCTTTTCTAGTACATGTAAAAACAAGAAAAAGAAAACTTTTATCATCCAATTGGTATGCGTCAGAGAGAGGCATCTTGGATACCTAGGGAACTCCTCTCAGTTTTGGAGGGAGATAAATAAAGCTGAATTTTATCTATTGCATTATTGATAATAGTGTTCTATTCACTGAGTGCCCACCGTATGCCAGGCATGATAGTACCTTCTTTATTTAAGCCTTAGAACAGAGTATTTTATCTGTTTTGTAGATGAGGAAATAGGGTTAGGTAAAGTTACTTGCTAAGGTCACACAACTACAGTGTGACAGAGCTGCAATTTGAGTCCATGGGTTTCTAGCTATGAAGTTAGGCCATTTGTAATGTTACAGAACTTGATAACAAGCATACAGGACATAATAGGTGCTCATTCATCAGGTGACCATATGGTACTGTTTTCTCGCTTTACTACCCAGAAAATAGCATGTACATTCCATAAAAATAAAAGGTATTCACTCATTTTTCTATTTTAACTTGAATTGTACCAGGCGTACTTACTAATTATAGGAGGTTCATCCATATTTATTCATTTTCTCCAAACAGGAACCACAGATTGGAGGAGAAGGAATGATGGGAGCTGGCCTAACATTTGAACAATTGAAACAGCTGCAGCGATTTGATCCATCTGTTGTACCATTACAGGACACTCACATTGATTCTCTACAAGATGCCAGAATAGAAGACATGATTTGGCTGGCAAACAAGGACTGTATAGGTTTTTTTATTGCAAAATTTGTAAAATGCAAAAGCACAAAGGAGAAGGATGTTCAGAAATGAAAATTCCAAACGTGCTGTTTGTGTGTATGTTTTAAACCAAAGTGTTGTCATGCCAACTGAGTGATGGCATGGTTGCTAAGGAAACGGAAAAGGCTGTCAGCTGTTTCATCAGGGACTGAGAGACATTCAGGAAGTAGGAGGTGGTATGAGATTATATTTTGTGTGTGTATGTGTGTTTTAAAGATATGCACATTTATTTGTTCAAATAACAAATAGATAATAACGAAATACTCTAGAAAATAGGGTTTTGAATTTTCACAAAAACTGGAGATATAAAGCTTATTAAAATTTACATATTTCATTTGATAATCTCTACAAGTATTTGAAATATTTCTCTTAAGTCTTCTAAAACTATGCAAATTCAAATTAATTTCAACAGAAGATGAATAAACTTTTCAAAGGCAAATTAATTTCTAAGCAAATCAACAAGTCCACTTAATGAAAAAAAAAGAACAGAAATATCTAAGTTTAGCAACATAAATTGCATAAAAAAATCAATAAAACAATATAAACACAAGGGCACCTCAAAAAGTTCGTGGAAAAATAGAATTGAAAGATAATGGAAATCTTTCCATAAACTTTTTTTGATTTGTTAATTTTTTTTTTTTTTAAAGGCTAAGAAATATGTTCTCTGACCACAATAACAAGGAAATTTAGAAAACTCACAGGTGTGTGGAAATTGAACAACACTGTCCTAAATAAATAATGGGTCAAAAGAAAAATCACAGGGAAATGAGAGAATACTTTGAGACAAAGATCAAAGCACAACATACCAAAACTTATAGGATTGAGAGCTCATATAGTGCTTAGAGGAAAATTTATACTTGTAAACACCTATATTAAAAATAAGAAAAATCTCAAATTAGTAATGTAAACTTCTACTTTAAGAAAATAGAAAAGGGCCAAGCCCGTGGCGCACTCAGGAGAGTGCGGCGCTGGGAGCGCAGCAGCGCTCCCACCGCGGGTTCGGATCCTATATAGGGATTACCAGTGCGCTCACTGGCTGAGCGTGGTGCCGCCGGTCTCAAAAAGGACCAAAAAAAAGAAAATAGAAAAAGAGCAAACTAAACCAAAAGCAAATGTAAGAAATAACAATGATTACAACTGAAACATATGAAATAGAGAATTAAAAAACAATAGAGAAAATCAAAACTAAAAGTTGATTCATTAAAAAGATCAGCAAAATTTGCCAACCTTTATCTAGACTAACCAAGAAAAAAGACCAAAATTACTAAAATCAGAAATAAAGCAAGGCATTATTACATTGTCATTATGGATTTTTGTGATGGTAAGATTTAGTTTCTCTTTTTCATTTCCATTTTTATTCTATCAGTGGGTTTTGTTCTTTCTTGTGTACAGTAGTGATTATCATTTTTCGGATTCCAGATGCAGGACTTCCTTGAGAATTTCTTGTAGGGCTAGTTGTATGGTGATAACTGAAAAATACACTTTCTCCCTCATTTCTGAAGGATAGCCTTTCTGGGTATAGTATTCTTGGCTGTCAGTTTTTTCTTTTAGTATTTTGAATATTTCATCCCATTTTCTTCTGGCCTGCAGAGTTTCTGTTGAGAAGTCTGCTGTTAGTCTGATAGACGCTCCCTTATAGGTGACTTGACACTTTTCGCTTGCTTCTTTTAAGAGTCTCTCTTTGTCTTTGAGCTTTGCCAACTTGACTATAATGTGTCCTGGAGAGGATCTTTTTGGGTTGAATCTGTCTGGGGATCTTTGAACCACCTAGACCCGATGATCTATGTCTCTCCCTATACCTGGGAAGTTTTCCATTATTTTGTTGAATAGGTTTTCCTTTCTGCTCCCCTTCTGGAACAACCATGATTTGAATGTTTGTGCACTTAAGGTTGTCTGCTAGCTCTCTTAAATTTTCTTCATTTATTAAAATTATTTTTCCTTGTTTTTTGTTCACCTGGGTTATTTCAAAAAGACTATCTTCAAGATCAGAAATTCTTTTGTCTGCTTGTTCTAGCCTGCCACTTAAGCTATCGGTTGTGCTTTTTGTTTTCACTTTTCATCAAATTTTATATTATTAAAAAAAAATTTTTGTTGCATCAAAATTGATTATACATATTTTCAGGGTTCAGTGTTGATGTATGTTGATCAAATCAATATTATTAGCATATATATTATTACAAATCATACTTATTCTTTGTGCCCCTTATCCAATCTCTCCCACTCCCTCCCCCTTCCCATCTTCCTCCTACCTCTGATCCCTAGATTTCTTCTCTCCTTCTGAAAGAGTAATAGTTACTCTTTTGATTTGTTGCCAAGATGATCTGTCCAGTACTGAAAGAGGTGTGTTCAGATCCCTCACTGTTATCATAGAGTAGATGCTTCTTTTAGCACTCTAGAATGGGCTTTGTAGAGAGAGTCATACTCTTTTTTTGGTCTCCACTGGTGACTCTCCTTGTGTCAATGCACTCAAGTGGCTGGCAGGCCATGTGCATGGTGGTTGTAGCATCTAGCTGCTTTTGCAGCAGCCATGGCTATTATGGTGGCTGTGGTCACATGGAAATGGTGTTTTTGGTATGCTCCTTGCCTGGTTGCGGAAGGAGGGGTCGGTCCTCACCTCTGTGCCTCAGGACCCCAGGTAGGCTCCATGGCAGTGGCAGCGTGCCTGGTTGCAGGAGAGGGGTTGGTCCCCTGCTCTGTATTTCAGGACCCTGGGTGGGTCCCATGGCAGTGGCAGTTTTGGCTGGGTGCAGGAGGAGGAATAGTTGTGTTTTTTTTTTTTTTTTTTTTTTTTTTTTTTTAAGATGACCGGTAAGGGGATCATAACCCTTGAATTGGTGTTATCAGTACCATGCTCAGCCAGTGAGCTAACTGGCCATCCCTATATAGGATCTGAACAGCACCACACTCTCCCGAGTGAGCTACGGACCAGCCCCCAATGCTTCTCATTTTGTTGAGTGAATCTTTCAGTTCCATGAGTTCTGCTAAGTTCTTTTTTAAAGTATTAATCTCTTTTTAAACTTCCTCCTTTAGATTCTGGATTTTTTTATTTTCCCTCTCATTTCATTGTTGTCTAATTTAGTCTTCCTGTATCTCAGTGAGTTTCCTTAAGATTATTGCTAGGAATTCCTTCTCAGTCATTTAAAGGTTTCTTGCTCTATAGAGTCTGGTCTATAGAATTACTGTATTCTTTCAGTTGTATCATATAGTCTTGGGTTTTCATATTTCTAGTATCACTATGTTGATGTCTGGTCATCAAGTAGAGAAGTTGCTCTATTACTTGGGAGTGGGCTCTGAGGAGAAAAACATCCTCCTCTTTTTCCAGTCTCTGCTGGTGCCTCTCCTGTGTCAGTGCAGTTGAGTGTCCAGCAGCCTACCTACACAGTGGCTGTGGCTTTGCTCTGCCATTGAGCCACTTTTTCAGCAGCCATGGTATTTGAGAATTACTGTATTCTTTGGGTGGCATCTTATTTTGTTGGGTTTTCATAGTTCTAGTATCTCTATACTGATGTCTGGTCAACTGGTAAAGCAGTTGCTTTGTCTATTACTCTGGAGCGGGCTTTGAGGAGAGAGATGTACTCTTTTTTTTCCCGGTCTCCACTGGTGACCCTTATGTCAGTGCAGTTGAGTCTCTGGTGGGTTGCCTGCACAATGGCTATAGCTGCTGCTGTGGTATTGAGCCTTTTTTGCAGCAGTTGTGGCTTTGGTGGGCCACCTATGCAGAAGTGGTGTTTTGGTATGCTCTCTTACCTGCTTTTGAGCAGGGAGTACTGCCTTCAGTTCCTTGCTTAAGACCCCAGGCGTGCTCTCTTACCTGCTTCTAGGCTATATTTTGTGTTTTTAGAATTTTTTCTATATGGATTTAGTAGACTATAAAGAAAAGGAGGTGCCTATAGATGTATGGGACATATTTTCATTTGGTGTCTTAATTTGTAAAGAATACAAGTCATTTTTAATGTTAAATTAGTGCACCTTACAAAAGGAATAAAATTAGCAACATTTAATGAGGTTCTAAAAAAAAATTTTTTTTCTGTTCCCAAGTTTCTAAGTCATAGTTCCTTAGGAATTCAAAGCATGAGAAGTATAACATTTACCATGTGCTAATAACTGAGGTAAGTATTTTACCTAACTTTTTTGTCTGCTTATTTGGTAAATCACCCACTTTCAAATGATGTTTGGACCTCTTCTAAACGATACCTTGCATTCTCTACGTTTAAATTTTTTCATGATTTTAAACTAAAAAGTAAAATGAGTATTTTATTCACTTGGTAGGTTAAAAATGAGAATATTCCACAACTTGGGTACATTTTATCATCTATTGGAACACATATTATGCAAGTTATCGGAAAATGCTTGGTGAGAAAGAGAAAACCAGCTTCTGCCAGCTGGGAACAGGCCTGGCACTTACAAATGAGCCTTGGTGTTCTCCTATTGAACATAAACAATTTCATGTAACACCATCAGACAAGAGAACTGTGTCTATGATAGATCAAGACAAAAACAGACCACATCATAATCAAATTTGAACTCAGACAAAACATGATTCGAACAGCAAAAATGATCAAATATCCGCTATGGTGGCCAATACAGTGACTACTTTTTAAAAAAATTATAGCCTTAGGCTTGCTTCATTCCACCTGCTTTTTACCAGCACCACAATCAACCAAGTGAGCTAAACAGCCAGCCTCCACCTGCTTTTTAGATAAGATCTATTAAAATACCCAATACCCGGGCATAGTTTAAAGGCTGTCTCATGTGGTGTTAAATACATCAAACTATTTTGTTAGCTTTCATTCAAGTCACCCAAAAGTAACTGGGCCTTGGTCATATGAAGTGGACAGTGAGAAACAATTACCTAATAGTCTGATTCTTTTTTTTTCCCCCCCCTCATAGGTTGCCTTTAGGAATTTCTCATAACTCTTTAATGTATCCACAACGATTGCAAAGTCTCTTGGATCAGGTAAGAGGGCTCTTCTTTGAAAAAGCCTTTCTTGAACACCGTTTCCTGAGGTTGGTTTAGGCATTTCTTTCACTGTACACCTGGTACCCAGATCTATTGCTCTCCTGGCACTCAACACACTCAGCAAGTTTACAGCTGTGCCTCCTCAGTCTCACCCCCAAACTTGGGAAACATCCTAGAGGAGGAGTTGCTGTCTTTTCTTTCTGACACTGATTCAGAGTAGACAGTCAATACATGCTTACTGAGAGAAATTATTTAAACCTTTGTAAGATTCAAATCTTTACATCCCTCATTCTGCCTTATATCCAGTAGATGTCATTTGACTAAAGACAAACACTGTTTACCTGTGGCCCTTCTGTTTCCAGGGCTCAGCATAACTCCTCAGACTTTAAATATATTTAAAGAAGCTCAACAAAATCCATTTCTTCTCATGCTTTCTGCATAGCCTTATGTGCTAAGCTGGGATGAAAATGAAAAGTCAACCTAGCAACAAACTTGTTCTGGTGTAAAATTTTGATCAGCACCAACAAAATACAAGTAATGTAGGGCCGGCCCATGGCTCACTCGGGAGAGTGTGGTGCTGATCACACCAAGGCCACGGGTTCGGATCCTGTATAGGGATGGCCAGTTTGCTCACTGGTTGAGTGTGGTGCTGACAACACCAAGCCAAGGGTTAAGATCCCCTTACCCGTCATCTTTAAAAAAAAAAAAAAATAATAATGATAATGCCAGTAAAACAAGAAAAATATTTGCATATTGAAAACAGTAAGGAAGAAGCATATTGTTAAAAATTTTCCTTTAACATAGACAATTTTCAGTGGGTTTCTTTCCTTAAAAAAAAAATTAAGCAAATTGGAAAATTAAACACTCAATCTTAAGGGACACAGAAGTGTAAGAAAAAAATGCAATATAAAGGGAAATATCAGGGAGATTTGGGGGAAGTTAACAGTAAATATGCTAAAAGATATTAACATAAATACTTCTGTGACGCAGAAAAAAGCATTTAAATTCAACATTGAGTACATTTTACTTCAAAACTGTCACATTTTAAGTAGCAAAGTGAAGTACAAATAGTTACAAATATAACTTAGCAGAAATTAAACTGATCCCAAATCATCTAGTTACCTGTCATCTCTAACAATGTGACTGTTGTTTTAATAAGATGAGAGCATCCAAGACTAGTAGTAGTATATCACTGAGCAGAGGGAAAAGGATGAGGAGTTATATTTGTCATCAAGATGGAGCTTCACTTTAAAAGTGAAGGAAGAATAAAATTCTAAATATAAAGAATTGTTGCACATGTACAATTAAGGCAGGAAGAAGGTTGCTCTGCTATAGCTCACATCTTAAAAAAAATTTTACCTATCTTGATATGTATACATTTTTTAATAAGACATAATGGAAAGATTACTAAAGGAATATCAAGTGATTAGCATTGCCCCTAAGGAAGATGCTCCACAAGTGGGAAGTGTTGTTGAACATTTAACATATTCTTAACTATAAGAATCATTCTGAAAATGGCAATTAATACTACTACTAGTAAACAGTGCAGAAGCCAGCTCTTTATTTGTTTTATATGAATGACTAAACCAAGTTTGTTAAACAGTTCAGTGTAGCTGACAGTGAATGTTTGTTTAACAGGAATGCATAGCAGACCATGTTAAAAATGTGGCATTATCACAAAGTACAATATGACTAAGACATCCTACATTTAGCAGCACCTTTTCATAACAGTAACTTAAATGAGCAGTAGAGAAAGAGCATAGGAAAAACTGAAATGGGTATGACAGAACGTAGAACTATTAAGCACATTTCCAGCATTTTCTAGGTTGTCTACAAAAATCATTCTACAATTGAGTAGGTTAAGATTAAGCCTTTGCTGTGTGAAAAGACTATAATTTTACATTCCACAAGTTTTTAAATATCCCATTGTTTTGGGGGTTATTTCTTCATTTACAAATTTACTATACAGTGTGTACACATATGCCTACTATACAGTTTTCACATGTAGATGCTCTTATGTCAAATCCTTCAATATAGTGTTTTGAGGAATACTCTGATTTGTTCTAACATGTTCCACCATAAGGTGAGAAACTAAGAATCCAGGTACAAAATAAAGAAAGGTGGAATTTGTTAACACTACTATTTAAAAGGGATTGATGATAGTATCAAGTAAGATAAATACCAGTTATACTCCAAGAATTTAAATATTCAAAAGTCATTAATTGTAATGAAAGAATGTGTAGGAAAGCATCGGACTGGTCTCTTACCATGATAAAAGTTTATCAGAAATATTTATAAAAGCAATTTTAATTGGAATATAGTTTCCCAATGATGTGAAAATTCTCTGTCAAAAACTAATATATATGACTGTTCTTGTATAGAATAAATTTATGTAGACAGTACAGAGCTAATTAACAAGTTGATTCCAAGGAAAATTTTTCATATATTAGTTGATAAAACACTAAATATGTAACTCATTTTTTAAATTCTTAGGGTTTTCTTAGGGGAAGGGGAAAAGTCTAAGAATATTTGGCAAGAACCTAATAATCAAGGAAGCAAAACAAAAAATAATTATAACCACTATTTTGTTAATGTACAAATCTGAAGTTAGGCAATTATAGCTAGGCATTTTCCTGGGACAAACTTCAGGTACTAGGTACTTGCACACCTGATACTGTCTTATCTATCCAGTCATAACTGGACAAAATGAATGTACACTTGAGACATGGAAAAGGTTTTACCGTTAACATGATAACACTTTAAGTGTCTTAGAGCAGTGTGATTGAGGTGTGGAGATAATATCTTCTAGGTTCCCCTTCAGAGTAAATGTCTGATGTAGGAAAATATTCTTAATATTTTATTTACTACAAGTCGCCCCATTTTGCCCTGATTACTTCTGAAGAGCAGAAACTTTGGTTATAAGAAGCACTTCTGGGTTCTGACAGTAAAACCGTTCAAGGTGGTGGTGGGGGAGGAGTGATAGGTAACTGGGAGATAAACAGGAACGATAGGCAAGGTTAGAAAATGAGGTGGGAGAAGTTATAAAAATTTATTTTCCCATGAATAATTCCACAAGCTGTGTAAACGTTTCTTACTAAAACAAATACTCAAACACACAAAGATTGTACATTTCCAGTGAAACACTCACAGTAAAAGTTGCCTGTATTTTTACTCTCTAGGAGCAAAATAAGGAGCCAGCAGATGAATGCTTTCATAGTTACCTTTGGCAGCAAGCTTCCTCACATTCCCTGATGCTCAATGGATTATTAAAGCAACATACAGCACAATTAAATACAAAGTCAGGTGGGCAGAATTCTAGATATTGGTATCTAGTTTTCTCATTAGTCTTCAGTATTCCAATTCATCTCTCCCAATCACTCGTGCACACTCTTACATACAGACACAGACAGCAGGTTCCGGCTCATATACTCCAGTGCAGTGACTATAACAGACACTATTTACTAAGAATGTGTTTGTCACAATCAGTGTGAACTGTATGGAGTAGAACAACCTCTAGAGTTTGGTTATGTTTATGATAACTTATGGTCAAGATTATAAACTTCCAAGGATGGTATAACGTTCAGAAATCGAATCTTGTCAAGTCAAGCAATCACACATATTTACAGTATGTACAGACTTTCTACTAGAATGGGGATAGGTGTCTAGACAATGTTATTACAAATTTCCTGAATGTGGGCATTTCTATTCCCTGTAATTCATAAAGCAAATCTGCTGACTTGGCATTAAGACTCTAAAATAGTGTGATCAAACTGATATATATATATTTTATATAATTATAATAAGAAGGTGTTTGCAGAAATAACATTTACAAACTGTCTATACAGTACACAGTACTAGTACATAGAAAATAGATTCTAACTTTATGATCCCCTTTGTGTAAGGCAAGACTGAATCTGTCCCCAAATTTAGTCAGCCAGAGGTACAAGCAAGAAACAGTGGTCCATGAATGAATGAATATGCAAATCAGGTGCCTACGTATTAAAAATCTGGAGAAACAAGAAATTCCACTTTTTATCCGTGCTGATTCTGGCTTGCTGGATACATGAACTACATTTCTTAAAACACTAACATCACCTGGATGGCAACCAATTTTGTTCAAGTGGCAGCGACCCAAAACAGTTTTTGAAGAGTTCAGTATACAATCGGAGGACTGCAGCCATACCAGGCCAATTTATATAGCACTTACAAAAGAAAAAGTATTTTAATACTCTATTTCATGCTATTGCTATCTAAGCAACAGCAATACAAAATATACGAGACAGATCACATATGATTGCAATGTAGACTCCCAAAGATTTTGTTTGAGGGTGCTGTTATGCAAGACTTCAAAAAAAAAAAAAAGGTCAGAAGTCATTGGCGGATGTAAACATCCCTGTTCCACTCCCCAGCCTCATTCCGTTTTTTGGATATTACTTCTCCGTCCTTGTCACAGTAGCGATCCTTGGATTTATGACGGCTTCGTTGTTTGTTGCACTCATTGTGGTCCTGCTCTCGATCCGTGTCCCTAGAACGGTGCCGAGACTCCCGGTGTCTGTGGTCACTGCTCCCGTGGGTCTCATCCCTGTGGTTATGGTCACGGTGTGAGACATAATGGTCCATGTGTTCATGGGAATAATCTTCCTTGGGTTCCACGTAGGCAGAATCTCGACTGTCCTGGGTTTCTGAGTCAAATGTCTCTTGCCTGGAGAGGCCTCGACTTGTACCACTGCGATGGTTGTGGTGTGAGGCTGAGGAGGAGGAACGGTGCTGGGATTTCTTGACTAGTTCCGGGCAAGGTTCTTCTTCAGCTTGGGAAGCAGAACGGGCAGGAGCGGAGCGATCAGTCCTCTGATCACCTTGAGAACCCTGGCAGTGAAGGAGCCCAGACAGGCATTAACCAAGGTCAGTGTGTAAAGAACTAACATGTCACAAGCAAGCTCATTCAAGTGTAGTCTTTTCTAAGTATCTAAAATGCTGCAATGAAGTCTAACCTAGCTCAGTTAATTCCTTTGATAACGTCCAGTGGCATTAGTAAGGTTTGTACTATATTAAACTGGACTTTACATTAATTTGTAATGCCTAGAACAGTGCACATAGTACCCTCCTTTTTAAAATGAAGTTCTCTTATATGTTTTCTTGTGGTTCAAATTCAGTTCCCCAAGATGTTTCTACACATGGGTGTACAGTTAATTTCCTGGGCTTGAGTACATGGGGGAAGATTAAAATAAAAATATCAAATGCTTAAATGACACAATATGGGAGAGGCACTTTTCTAGGACCTTCAACGTATACTAAACTCCTTAATACAACAACCCTACAAGGTCACCTCTTGAGAAAAGACAGGAGAGGAGACAATAAATTACAACCACCACATGAGATCGGTTGCCATTATTATTTCTGAGGCAAGAGTAGTTAAGGAACTTGCCCAAGGTTGTATGCCCTACACCCTATATGAGGTAGAGCCAGGATTTGAATCTAGACAGTCTGCACTGCTGTGTAGACAGTTCTTCTATCCCTGTCTTAAGAACATGTAGTTAGTGAGTTTTAAAGTCTATTTATGGTTATAGTATATTCTGTTTTCATTGCTTTTCATACAGGGACACAACTTTAACTCATAACCTTTGTCTCAGTTTAGATGGAGCTCGAATACTGGAACAAGCACTGCACTGGCTATCTCAGCTTGGGTCCCAGTGCTGTTACCTTAGGCAGCCTCATTTCTCTATGAAGACAGTAAAAATGAAGTCTGCTTACCTGTGAATTAGAGGCTAAGGTGGGGCTAATAGGCAGAGTTGAAGTGGCTAAAGTACGGCTAAGGAGAGGGTTGGGGAGATTGCTGCTGGGAGGATGGGTGGCCTTCCAGTAGGCCTCCAGATAGTCGGCAAGGTGCTCACAAGCATCCTCAAGCTGGTTCTCATCCAAGATCACATCAAACAATTCCTGCAGAGGCAAACATTTCAGATAGCACACTAAAGCCAGCCCAGGACTGACTGAGTCCCTGCTTAACCAATATCAATGACCAGAAAGTAGACAGGTGCCATAAGGTCATGACAGTACAGAAAAGTTGCCTATCAATAGTGAAAAAAAGCATTGATATTATGGAGAAAAAGAGATACAATAAAGAATAAAAATCTGAACAGTACAAGAAGAAGCCTGTTCGTGACACCGAAACTGTGAAAAAGTTTCGAAATTAATGAGGCAAGATTAGAACTTGAAATTTGGTAGAAAGCTGAAATCACTGATAATTTGATATGGTCCAAATTTCACAGTAGTTCATTAGGGAAGAAAAAAGGCCTCACTTTTTGAAAGATTTTTAGAAGTGTTTATCATAAATGTTAACATACTATAAGCAATCGAATTGATGTAATCATAACTTATAGCTTCTGAAATAGTTGTACTTTAAAAGAAAAAAAAGCCATAACCTAGAACAGATCTACAGTCCCAAGGCATAGTATATAAAGCATGGGTTAGAAGAACTGGGTCTTTTCACAAGTCATTTTATCAGACAGTTATTAAGAGTGGCAATTTGCTGTCTATGATCAGAAGTGAATGGTAAATCAACCCTAAATAGATCCATCTGCCAATCAAATTTTTGAAACCGTGATTAACAAAGTGAAGTCACCTAGGATCCCTGTAGCTCTCCATAAGCTGTGATCATTATTTGGACTACTTGTGCTCAGAACACATGATCATGGAAGAAGGCAGGACAGTTCGCTTCTTTGGAATAAATACCGCTTTACGTGACGAGGATTCTCTTTCCTGAAAGGTGTTTAACTGTTTTTGTTTGCTCATTTTAAAAAATATAATGCCAGGTTTGATCTCTTCAACTGGATTATATAGAAATAACTTACTGGAGGGCCGGCCCGGTGGCGCACTGGAGAAGTGCGCCGCTTGGGAGTGCGGAGGCGCTCCCGCCGAGGGTTCGGATCCCATGTGGAGACTGGTTCCCGCTCACTGGCTGAGCGCGGTGCGGGTGCAACACCGAGGGTTGCGATCCCATTACCGGTCAGTAAAAAAAAAAAGACAAAAAGGAAAAAAAAAAAAAAAAAAAGAAATAACTTACTGGAGGACACTGAGCCAGTTTATCAGCTGCTACCATCTGGACATTGAGGTGTTTAGCTTGAGATTTCCCTCGAGATTTTATTAACCTCTGTAAAACCTGTAAAAGATACCAGTTTTTAACAGGAATATCTGCTCTCAAGTAAACTACGGTGTAAATCATTGACTCCTTTTTCTAGGCCCTCTTTATATACGGGGCCTTTTTTATACATAGCACAAATGGCATATAACAGATTGAGCTATACAGTACAATGTATAAGATTATCTGCAAAATAAACATGTCACCATAAATCTTAGTTGCAAACTTTAAACACTAGCACAGAGCTTATTCTGAGTCTTTTTTTCTAGGCTAGCAGTTCACAAACTTTTTGTCTCATGACCTCTTTCAGTTTAGAAAAAATTGAGAATCCTAAAGGTTATGTTTATGTGGAATATTAAAAACATTAGTTCATTTAAATATTACCAACTATAAACCTGTTATGTGTTAACATACAATTTTTTGCAAATCTCGCTTCATAGAAGACAACTGAAGTATCCTATCTGCTTCTACAATCAGTCTGCTACAGGGTATTGTTTTGGTTGAAATGTGGAAAGAAACTCCATCCTTCTACAGATATGTAATTGAGAAAAGGAAGAATATGTTAGTAGCTTTTTCAGATAATTGTAGATAGTTTTCTTTGATACTGTACCGAAACTCAACAAGTGGTAGTTCCTTAAAGACATGTGGAATCTGAAACCATATTAATGAATTTTTCTTACTCCATTACATTAAGTTCCATTGGTTTGTCTTAAATTTTAAGGGATCCTTTACCATACATGATTTGTAACATCTTTCGTTGATCATTTGGAAAGTAATGGTTCACTGAGTTCTTCAGATCTTCCAAATATTGACATATTTCATTATATACTATTAAAACATCACATTTGTTAACATTGTCACTGATCTTATCAGAAAAGTAGTAGTTCTCCTTGAAGTGAAAGGCTCACTTTGTTCAAGAAAATATCTGCCAGATACCCAAGTCTAAAGAGGCATAGTGTGTTAGTCATTCTTTGTGATAAAAATGGTGTTCAATAAAAAGTGGCTAATTTAGTTCACAACTCAATCACACCAGTGCTTTTCCTTGAAATAACTTTCTTAGGTGTGCGATAGAAGAACTTTTAATGTGTACTTCCTATTTCATTACACAGATTATTAAAAAGTCTTGTACTAAAAAGTCAACATCCAATAAAATAAATAAATTTTACTACTTCATCAGGACATTCTTAAGTGAAATGGGCTTTTTTTTTTTTTAAAACTGACAAGTGAATTGCTAGTGCTCCTTGGTACCATAGTCTTGATTCATGCTTAGACCCAACAGTTTTACCCACCATCCATGCAAATGTCAAAACAGTGAGAAAGACAAATAATGTCTTAGTATTATCATAGAAACTGTTTTGACTTCACAGACCCTCTGAAGAAAGGTGATTCTCCCTTTGAGAACCACTATTCTAAATCATGAAACTAACCGTGCTTTGCTTATATCAGTTGTAAAAATTCTTGACAATGTGTCTCTACATCCATAAGGGCATATAGCCTGTTATAATTGGACAGAAGAATATAAAACACATTTTAGTAAAGTTTGCTTATAGAACAAACAATAGCAACCCTACTTACCTTAGGAGAAGAAATCTTTACATATACTATAATAGGGGCCAAAGAGGTTTTACTGAGTTGAGCTGGATGATTAATAGTATCTGCATCAAGGACTACCAATTGCAGTGTTCTTGCAAGTTCAAAAATTCTTTCAATTTCACTCTGCACTTCCGCTGTAAAACGTTAAGAAGACTTCAATTCAAATCACTTAAAGTACAGTATTTTTAGACTAAATAAAATGGTACACTGTTTCTTCAATAGGAAGGTAGGTAGTTCAGCCATTATGTTAATGTTTACAGGCAACTGAATTGCTAAAAGGTATATTTTGGAAAGGACTATTTCTCCACAGCATTAACTTCTAATATAATACTCTATGTCTGTGAGAGTCAAATGTTTTTGCTCTTTCTGCTGACTCATTTTTTGTGCTATAAAACTTTCACTCTATGAAATCATTTCGTAAAAATGTAATAAAAATAAGAAACTTATGAGATACCTTTCATGTATTTGCTTCTTACCACTTTACCCTAGCAACCATAGCCAGCCTTACTTTCACTGCATGGGCTTATCTATATTTGTGTGTCACCTACTAGCATGCCATCTAGATGAGTTTGTTCGCTAGCCGAAATACAATATAAAACAGGAGAGACAGAGGGGTGTCTCTAACAAACTTGTCCAAAACACACTTCTCATATTTTCTTCCAACAAAAGAATGACCCTGCAACATTCATGTTTTAAAAGAGAAGTTATCTATTAAAGGCAGCACTACAGAAATAAACTATAAAATTTATAGAAAACTTATCGCCAAACATCTAAAGGTTGACTTGAATTCCAAGAAAACTACATTCAGTTCGTCTATGGCTCCATGATCTCTCTCCAAAGAGTCTAAAACAGGATTGTCCAAGATAATTTTCTGTGATGATGGAAGTATTCTCTATCTGTGCTACCCAGGATGGTAGCTGCTATCCACATGTGCCTACTGAGCACCTGAAATGTAACTAGTGTGAATGAACAACTGAGTTTTTAAAATTTAATTTTAACAATTTAAATAGCCAGAAGCTACTATACTAGGCAGCATAGGTCTATAAAGCATAATATGTAGCTTGCAGTTCACACTGCAGTCGTGGAGGGTCAATTCCTTTTAGGCAAGTAAACTTGGACCTATGAATACCTTTTAATTCCTTTTATGCATTTGGATTCATGCTAGAAGTTTCCTGGAGATCTTTTTAACTAGTACATTATTCCAGAAAGGCAAGTCACTAATTGTCTGCCTCACAATATTTTATGACTAGAGTCTATTTACCTAGATGTCTTTAAGAAATCAGGTCCCAAACTACATGAGTTACTAGCTTTAAAATAAAATTTAGTCACATACTACCTGTGATACAGTCTTTCCACCCCCCCCCCCCCCACCCTCCCGCCAAAAAAAACCAAAAATACAAATCTGATCAAGCTTCTGGATTTACAAGTTTTCAGGAAACAAAGGGAATGGAGAACCACAAACTACACCAGTGTAATGCAGTTAGCAAAACCAGTTTCTTCAAGCAAACAATTACGGGGCGGGGGGAAGATATGAAAAAATCTATAGATTGAGACAAGAAACCTGTGAGCCACAGTGTATGAACCTTATTTTGATCCTGATTTAAGCAAATAGTAATTTATGCATTAATAATGCATAAGCAAATAAACTTGATAAAATATGATGCCTAGGATTTGCTTTCAAACAATCTAGGAGTATTTGGGAAGGAGGGCTATAAAGGAAACAAGATGGGTCTTGAATGAATGATTGTTGAAACTGGGTGATGAGTACCTGAGGTTCCTTATAATATTCTCTGTACTTTCATATATATTTGAATTTTCTTTGATAATAGTTTTAATGATACGAATGGTATTCTTATAATTCCTTCCATAATAGTGTTGTAAAATATTACCAATCCTATTATTTACTCTTTCTTCTATGTTATCTTTAAATTTTTATTCCAATTATCACCTTGCTGCTTCTTTGTACCCTATAAGTGTTTATATGGCCACTGACCCCCAACGATCAAATTCCAACCTAAATTAATATTATAAGCATTAATAAATTTGGTCTCAAAGATTTTCATCTATGTACTCTGTTAATAACAATTCACAGTCACAGAATCCCACACCTTAAATGTATCTTCTTGTTTTTAAAGGTTTGAGCACTATTTTTTAAAATTATAAACCTATGTTCATTGTATAAAATCTGGATAACAGATAAACATAAAATAACCTATTATCTTTTTATATATCCAGAAATTATTTCTAATATAGGTCAATATATTACTACATAGGTACTAGGTATTATGAGTATGTACATACGTATATAAAAAATATTTTTTCTAGTCATCTTACATACATGAATACTTTATACGTTTTTAATTAAGGGGAAAACATATTTTAAAAGATTTTAGAGTGGCCTTTCATAATCTCAGAGTATTAGTAAATACAACTTCAAGAAGAGATGTCAAGTTCTGATGGAAATACTTTTAACTTCCGAGTAAAAATAATGCTTTCAAAAAGAAATGTATCCATACCAGGAATTTTCCTTTGACAGAGTACATCATACTCTATCAAACTCATTTTTCCTAGTACATCATACTCAGAATTTATTTCAAAAAAGAAATATTTAAGACTTTTCTGATGTTCATTTCTGAAACTGAAAGGAGGACTGAAAGTCAATTTGGTCCCTCATAATTGTCCTAATTAGAAAAGGAATGCAGCTCAGCATCCTGAAAACAGGACAGATCTTATTCACCTGCCCTCATCCCAGCTTCTTATACCCACTGAATTAAAACAGGAACTGAAAAATGAATAACATTTTTTCCTATGCTTTATACCTCTGATATCTAAAAACAGTACCCAGGGACAATCATAATGTTTTTTCCTTGATAAGAAAGAAGGGACATTAACTTGTTTAGAAGAATGAACAATACGGTAAAAACAGAGAAAAGAGGTGGTTACTTCTATAGTGGCTAGTGTTGAGGGACATCTGAGTGATCAGATAGGAATTAATAAGACTTTGAGGCAGCTCTCATGTCAGTTATTTAACAGTAATTCCAATGCCATTTTTGTAATCATTAATCACAGAACCCTTAATTTTTACTAGTGTGTGCCTTGTCTTAAAAATAAAAATTTCTAAAGGCTCTAACTGAGTTCCCACTGCAAGGCAGCAAAGTGGCCTGGGGCAGAAGCCAGGCACCATCACTTCACAGAACTGTTTGATCCTTGGGTAACACATTGAACCTTATGGAGCCTAAATAACCTTCTCTATACAATGGAAGTGAGGACTAAATGAATCAATATACAAAGCTTCTATTGTGGTGCCTACCCCCTAGTAAGTACTTAATAAACATCAAGTATGGCTCTGTACCTGCCTCAGTTAACACTTATCTCACTCTATTTCAGTGATGTGATTAAAAACTTTTCCAACAGAAGGTGAATTGACTGAAAACTGGAAACTATGAAATTATTTCTCTTCTTTCCCTTAGCACAGTACCTGGTACACAGTTGGCACTCAAAAAATGTGCTGAAAGAATTAGTCAATTAAATAAGGCACTGAGATGATTTTTTTATAACTAGGCAAAAATTGCTACTGAAGTGAAACACTCCCTTGAGATGGAGATATTGCTATAGCTGGGTAATCAGCAATTTGTAGAATAAAAATTTTCACTCCTAATTAAGGCCACACTTGGAGAACCACTGAACTAGATGATCTCTCACGTTAGTCATCCATTTCTAAAGTCTTTGGTGCTATTAGCCTAAGCGATTGACCTTTTTTTTTAAACAATTGATTTTTTTAAATCTGAAACTCTGAAAGAATTGTAGAGTCACGTGCAGTCCTAAAAAATAATACAGAGAGCTCTTGTGTAACCTTTACCAGTTTTCCCCAATTGCGACATCTTGTGAAACAACAGTATGATATCACAACCTGTATATTAACATTAATACAGATTTCCCCAGTTTTACTTGTATTCATCTGTGTATGTGCATGTGCATATTTTGCTGTTCAATTTTATCCCATGTGTAGGCTCCACCAGCACAGTCAAGATACAGAACAGTTCCATCACCATAAAGATTGTCTGACTCCTAATATATTGTCTAAGTTGGCTTCTCAATTGGGTTTAAAATATTACCAAGTTGATAGCAACATAGGCAGTCATAAAAATGGTAATACATAACATTAAACGCTATTACCGCAGGCATGCTATCAGCTGCAGTTGCTGTCATGTGCACAGCTAAATATCTTGCTGCCCTTCCTTTACTATTTTCCCACTTTTAGTGCAGTTTTTGCTATCACATGGTACAATTTTGCATCACAACCACATATTTGTGTGCAAAGACATATCTTATTTCCCTATATTGATTTGTCCCTGGAAAGTGCTTGTGGTAAAACCAAACCATAATATGAAGGTAGTATAAAGTTGGGCAGTTTAAAGAAATTCTAAGGTGAATTATTTTATAAAGCAGTAATGTAATTATCTACATTTATTATTTGGAAAAGTTTGGATTTAGAACTAGCAAGTATCTGTACTACCATATGCTACAATTTAAATTCAAGTAATATTTTTAAGAGTATAATGTTTTTATTTGCATTCTCCAAGTTTGAAAAGTAGAAATAATAGCTCATGTAAATATTTTAAATTATCCTTGACCAGTATTACAACTGAGAAAAAAGGTTAGGACTTTTATGAGCCTATATGGAGCCATCCATATATATGCAGAGAAGTCCTCTACCACCCTATAGCTTCCTATCACATCCACAATGATAGGCAAGGTTTTTCCAAGGCCTGCTAAGCCCTACATGATCAGGCTCTCCACAGTCTCTCTGACCTCATCTTCCTCTACTCCAGTCTCACTGGCCTCCTTACTAGCCCTTGAACATGACATGCTCCTGCCTCAGGGCCTTTGCACTTAGAGTTTCCTCTACCCAGAACACTCTCCTATCAGGTAACTGCAAGGCTGAAAAATTACCACATAATTATTTTGCCAAAATATCCTTTCCTTAGTGAGGCCTTCTCTGCCTTCCCTATATAAAATTATACCCTCCCTCTCAGCTTATTCTTTAGTCTTTGGCTTGCTTTTTTTCTTGGGAGTCATCAGCCACTGACTGATTATCTGTAACTGTTATCTGTATCTACATCTATACGTTTCTGTCCTTGTCTTCCCCATGTGCTATAGACTGGATGCCCTCCCACCCCCCAAGCTCATTGAGGCTTAATCCCCACTGTTAACTGTGGAGGCTGGGAAGTCCTATTATGGTAATTGAAAGGTGGGGCCTTGAAGAGGTGATTAGATTGTAGGACCATGCCCTAGTGAATGAATAATGGTGGTCATGGGCATGGTTCTGAGGGCTTTAAAAGGAGAGTGCATGAGGAGCTATCTCTCTGCTCCACTGTTTTCTGCAACAACATACCCTGCCATCACTGTCACCACCACTTAGGCCATCACCAGCTGTATTTCTTGGACTTTGAACTTCCTAGCCTCAGCAACTGTAAGCAATAAATTTTGTTTTCTTACAAATTATCCAGTTCCTTATTTTGTTATAAGCAACAGAAATGGACTAATACACTGTGGAACAAAAACTATGAAGAGGATTTTGTGTCCTTGACTCCTCTGTCCCTGGCATTTAGAATAATGCCTAGCACATGGTTGGTATTCAAACATTTGTAAATGAATGAATGCCTAAAATCTGTACATCATTCCCTAATGCCTTAAGTCTAGGCTCCAAATTCCTTAATCTCTCTGATGTCATTTACCACTTCCCTCTTTTTCAAACCATGCATTTCAGCCAAAGTGAAGCACATGTTTTTCCAGAAGCCTCTTGTAGCTCCCACTCTCTTAAGTCACCATCCCCTTCTCAACCCCTTCCCTTTTTTCTTGGCTAAACCCTATCATACTTTAGCTCAGGACCAGCTCCTTGGAAAAGCCTTTCTCTATGGCCAACACCCTCCTGCAGCATTAGCTCTTCAGCAGTCAGTTCAATGCTGCACCCCTTTCCTCAGCACCCTCTCTTTCAATGGGTTCTTCACTTATTGTTATACCAAGCTCTCTGGGTCAGGGGCTTCACTGAATTTATCTTTTTATTCCCAGGCTTTAGCATGGTATTTAGTATCTAGTATAAGTAAATAAAATATATGGAGTGGAAGAGTCATTTAAAATAACATATTGTCAGTAGTTACAAAAAGCCTTGGCAATCTAAACCTCTCTCATGTAATTGATTCAATTGCTGATTCTAAAATTACTTGACTTTGCTAAATCAGTTGAATCCACACATTATAACAGTTCCTGTGAGCACCAAATAATGTATGGAAAGAGTTTTAAGTGTCACAGATGATTAGGACATAAAAACAAGCAAAAAATTTATAATCACATTTTTTCCTCTAATATATTTCTAAACCTATGTTACTGAAGTTTCATCAATCAGGAGTTGTTAGGTGAGGAGCAAAACTGAGTTCTATGAAGTATCATACCTATTACTAACAGATAAAGTTTATTATTTCTAATAGTTTTTCTATTATTCATATAACCATACTTCAGAGTAAACTAAAAACTTCTATGTTGAAAACCAGCCACCCATGTCAAAAAAACAAAAATGAAAACAAAAAAAAAGTTTTCCAGAACAAAACTATGGTAACTAAAGGTGGGAAGGGGGAGGAGGTTATCAAGAAATTGCATAATGGACACAAAGAATGATTACGTTTTGTAATGATGAATATGCTAATTATCCTGATTTGATCCTCACATACTGTACACAAGTATGGATAGTCAACTCTGTACTCCATAAATATGTATAATCAATTATGCTTCAATAAAAAAATAAAAACCAGCATCCCAAAGGATTTATATATTTAATAAATAAGTAGCAAAAAGATTTCACACAATTTTGGAAAATTTACAGAAACCTAACAATCCAGTAAGTGACATGTGTAACAATGATTAACCTAAAACTCCAAGGACATTCTGAAGAGAGGAAATAACTGCTGAAGGGTCTCAATTTGATCGAATTAGTACACGTTCATAAGTAGTACTGTATGAACACAGTAACTGAAATTCCTACACTGTTTTTTACAAATAAATCAATAATATTGATATCGGTCAAAGGAAAACAGCCAAGAATTGACATCCTCCTTTAACAATCTCAACACACACACAAATTACTAACCTGAATATGATTTAATTATTGATGTAACTCAGGTATTGAAGGATGTCTAGGATAATAGTCATCATTTCTGGGGTACATACTATGTTTAATCCTTACAATAATTCTACAAAGTAGTTATCTTTTTTTTTTTTTTTAAGATAAGGTAATGGAGCATTTAAGAGGTTAATATGGGCAGGCTGGTTCAGTTGGTTAAAGTGTGGTGTTATACCACCAAAGTCAAGGGTTCAGATCCCCTTACTGGCCAGCTACCTATCAATCAATCAATAGGTTAATAAACTTGTTCATGGTAACACTGATGCAAAGCCAGGAATTTTTAGTTTGTAGACACCAAAGCATATGGTAGTGAAAACAAACCACAACCAAAACAATAATGCTGACAGCATATGGAATTTTTAACTTGAAACTATCACGACAAATCTTTCCAAACTACAAAATCATTAAGACTGTAGCACTAGCTATTGTCAACATGTGTCTGTTCTTTCTATGCTCTCTGACACATGGAATTATCATCTTATTAGATCTTCTCATCGTTATCCTCAAGAAGGGAGTGTTTCAATAGCTTAAGCTCATCAGTATTACACAGACTTACCTAAGCTTGACCTTGTGTTGGATCTTTCTATTATTGCATGCTTACTAGGATTGTTTAATACTGAGCGTTTGGCAAGCGAGATGTCAGCGGTGACTCTTGTGATGGATATCCTATTGGGGAAAAAAGTAACAGAAGACCCTAAGGTTATTAATCTAATAAAAGGGAATAGAAGCACATGCCCCAAATTAATCTAAGTATGAAATATAAATAATGACCATATTTTCAAACCATATCTGTTAGGACACTTAATCGTTCATTTTTGTTTATCCTGTACCTGCCATTTATTGGTTGCTTACCAAGTGCCAAGTATGTACCAAGCACTTTAAGTCATCCCAGAAACTCTAGGATAGAGGTTTCTTATTATCCCACTTTGCTGATGAAGAAAATGAGCCACAGGTAGATTATTTACCCAAGGCTATGTATTTAGTAATAGTGGAGCTGGGATTTGAACCCAGATTCCCAAGCCTATATTCTTAGCGCCTGTGCCATAGTTTGGTGCTGTGATAGGCATGAAGAATCAGTAAGAACAAGACAAACATGGTCCTCCTTCAGAGAGCTGAGAGTCTAGTGGCAGAGATGAATAACAAATGAAATAATTAAAGATTATGATAGCTTTTGAGAAGAGAATGTATAGGGTATTAGACAATAATGAAGTGGAGGGATCATTTTAGATGGGGTAGAAATGAGAGAAACAATTTGGAAGCTAGAGATAGTAAATGATTAGATTGGAGAAAGCTGAGTATTCGTGTCAGCAGTAGGAAAAGTTGAGAAGCAAAATTGAAGGCTTGTAATATCTCTGAAGAAAGTGGTGAAGGTAGGACTAAAAATAGGCGATCTAGTTAAAAAGTCTGTTTCAGAGTTAGAGACCTCCAACTCTCCTCCACAACATCAAGCAGCCAGTTGATAATCCTTTTCCTATGTGATACCAGAACATAGATCTATTATCTGCAAACAATAAACAGAGTATTTCTGACCAAGGGACCCTAGGCAGAGCAGGGGCAGGGAAGAGTAGATGGAAAAGACAGGATTCTGAATGTTGAGCCCCCAGCCTTCTTCCCCATCTTAGAATTTTGGTAGCCAGACTTATTTATATCCTCCTGGTGTCACAGTGAAAGATTCTTCTCTGGGGAATCTGACTGCTGAAGAATAAAGACTCAAAGATAATGATAGTGGAGGTTTTCTACGTAAATTGTCCAGCAAGATTGTCCTAAAAGGAAGCATAAAGTCAACCAGCTCCACCTATAAAAGCACAGATCTTCCAATTAATTATTTGATGCTCCATCGTTAAATTTGAGCATAGCAGTCAGTGTTCACCAGGCATCTTAGAAAACCTCTAACATGAGACTAAAACAAACAGGAAAAATCAACTACGAAAGCTAAGAGATGATTATATCTATGAAACTAGAACAAATTTCTATTTAAAAACTCAGAATAAGGAAGAAATTTTGGAAATTAAAAATATGGGGGGAAAATGACAGTAGAAATGAAAATTCAAAAGGGTTAGAAGATAAAGTCAAGGACATCCCCAAAAGTAAAACAAAAAAAGACAAAGATAAAATAGGAAAAGAAAGGTAAGAAAATTACAGAATTTACCCAGAAGGATCAAATTCCAAGGAACAGGCGTTCAGAAAAAGAATAAAGAAAACAAAGTAGAGTAAACTAAAGAAATAATTTCAGAATTAAGGGTCTTATTTTCCAATTTGAAAGGGTCTAGCACAGAGGTTGAAAGATCCCCACCAAGATATGTATTTACAAATTCCCTAACTTTGGAAACAGAGAAACATAACAAGCTTCCAGTCCCATACAAAGGGTCAGGAATTGGAATTCTCTGTATTTCTTAAGAGCAACAAGGGAAGCCAGACAGTGCAGCAAAAAATATTAAAAATTCCAGTCAGAACTCCCTAACCATTTAAACTATCAATTAAATAGAAAGGTTGATTGAAAACATTTTAGACATTCAGGGTCTCAAAAAATGTTTATGTACTTTTTCTAGGGAAACTATTGGAGGATGTTTTTGACTTAAATGACAGGGTAAACCTTGTAAGAGATCAAGGGATCTAGGAAAGAGAAGCCCTAGCCCTAAAGAAAGATGAATGGAATTCCAGGGATAATGATGAAGGATGCCCCAGAAACATCCCACACAGAAATGGTCCAGACTGCAACAGACTAGAATGGTCCCGGAGAGAAGTTAAAGAAGATAAATCATAATTTTGGCTGGCTCCATATTTAGTATTTATTATAACCATGTAAATAATATTCAAATGCGCTGTGTCATACACTATACTTTTTCTTATGTGTTTTCTTAGTGGTTTCCATGAGATAAATAATTTGATTTTATATTTGCTTAGTATTTCATCTCTTTGCCACACATTCAGCCCCAAGTTCTCACCCCGCTGTCTAAATAACTTCATAGTCTGTTCAAATGTATTCAGTAGTCTCAAATTTAATTGCTAGGAGATTGGAGGATGAGACATACATGGGTATGTGTATGGGAGAGAGAGGAGGAATGTGCATGAGAGCTCAATATTCTTCATGGTAGGAAGTCGACAGAAAATGCTCACTGCTGAAAAGGAGCAATTAAGCACTTTATTTAGAAGCAAGGAATACAAGATATAGCTGAAACAGTTAAAAGTGGTGGAGAGTGGGGCATTTGATAAAGTTTGGAAAGGGACTACTGGCTTTTGCAAAAATATATATGTATTTTTTTTATCTATATACCATAAAATTCATTCCTTTTGGTGTACCGTTCCATGAGTTTGGAACAATTCATAGAGTTCTCTATCCACCATTGCATTTGTGATAGAGAATCGTTCCATGACCCCCTTGCAATTCCCTTTGTGGACAATCCTCTCTGCTACCCCACCCCTGCCAACCACAGAGCTGTTTCCCATCTCTATATGGTTTTGCCTCTTCCAGACTATTATATAAACATAGTCATATGGTAGCCTTTTGAGTCCAACTTCTTTCTTTCACTTTGCAGAATGGATTTGAGATTCACCCACCTTGTTGTGTGTATCAATATTTCATTCCTTTTCATTGCTGAGTGGGACTGCTGTTCTAAAAAAGTAAGTCCATTTGATTTTTAAGCTTTTTGTACTTTGATGAAAATCTTATTAAGCATTTAAAAAACGAGAAAAGAAAGACCAAACCCACCTATTCAAAAAAACGTTTTGGGGCTGGCCCGGTGGCGCACTAGATAGTGCGCCGCTTGGGAAGCGCGGTGGCGCTCCCGTCCGAGGGTTCGGATCCCACATGCAGACCGGCTCCCGCTCACTGGCTGAGCGAGGCGCGGGAGCAACACCGAGGCTTGCGATCCCGTTGCCGGTCCCCGGTCCGGTACGGGGGCAACACTGAGGGTTGCGATC
>NW_007726645.1:224708-265461 GCF_000696425.1 Galeopterus variegatus | reverse complement strand
AAAAAAAAAAAAAAAAAAAAAAAAAAAAAAAACGTTTTGTTACTTCACAATGCATTCACAAGTGAAATCGGCTATAGGTGCATCCAGTGCTCAGTGATTTTTTTAAAATACTTTTATTTATTCAGAAGTGGGTGTAGCAGCGGAGAGTGAGGCCATCTGGGAAGCTCCAGCTGAAATGTATGCAATAGGATTCCCTTTATGCTGAGCACCTGCGTGGCCACAGAGGGCGTGCTTTGCTCAACACATTTATTGAGCACCTGCTATGTGCCAATCATTGTTCTAGATGCTGTTATGGAACTTAAATTCTTGGGGGGAGTGGGTAGAGGGCAACAGACAAACAGGTATCTGATGTCAGGTGGCACTAAGTGCCACTTAAAAAATAGTGCAGGATAACAAGGATGGAGATCAAGTGCTGTGGAGGGCATATTCTTGGGTGTGCAGAGGCGGCCTTTCAGGCAAGATGACATTTGGTCAGATCTGAGAGGAGGGAATGAGCCATACAGATATTGTGGAAAGAATGTTCCAGGCAGGGGGAAGAGTGAGTACCTGAAGTGCTGGGCATTATATTATTGCAGCTAAGTGGGACCCGAGCACTGCTGATGACCAGAGATCTGGGTCTGTGCCTATAAAGAGGCCTGGGTACTCACTGGGAGGCAGCTTCATTGTAATGAGCACCATCCTAGGGATATAATGGTGACAAGGCAGACTAAACCTGCTCAGAAGCATTTCACAGTGTAGCCTATGGGGAACTAATTTAGCAGGAAAACAGGATTTTTTGTAATGATTCATCTTTCTCCTTGTCCCACATGCTTGGTCTTTTCTTTATGCACATGGCATTGCTAAGCCAGGCTTCCACTGACCTGCTTATGTTTGGGAATCATCATTACTTGGGGTTTCACCAAGAAGCAGATCTTAAATTCTAAAGGCAAAATTCTAGGCGTCAATTAAGTTTAGAGTAGTAGTTCTCAACCCCTGCGGTATATCAGAATCACTTTATAAGCTTTTAAATTTTCAGAGGCTGAGGTCCCACCCTAGAGATTTCGTTTCAATTAGTCAAGGGTAGGATATAGGCCTTTGGATATTTTTTTTTAAGCACTGCAGCTTTTTCTGATATGCAGCCAGGGTAGAAAACCACCAGTTTAGAAGAAGTTGTCTCACATCTCAGTAACTGCCTCACATCTAAGTAAAAGTGATGTAATGTTTCCCAGGATTATTGATTTCCAATAAGATTCCCTTGCAGAGGATTCTGGCAACACTGTACATATTCCTACAGCAATTCAGTACACATTCCAAACAATTCAGTGCTGATAGCTGACATTTTCAAAGTCACTGGGGAAGAAAACCGAATTTATCCCAGATGGTAGCTTTCCTACTTGTCCCTGATTTCCTGGTGAATTTACCTGTCATTGTCCTACAAGGTGAATCTAAAGATTGCTTTGTTTACATGATACGGTTGGGGTGTTGGGCTACTCCATTGCATGCAACAGAAAGAGAACACACTGTTAAACACACACTGTTTAACAACCAGAATCGTGACTCTGACAACTCTCCAGGGCTTCCACGAATGAACTTAACTGGGTTTCAGAAAAGGATTTCCTGACTACCTAGAATTTTTTCATCACTAACATTTCTTTTCATATTTTGGAAATATTTTGGAAGAATATTTTAAAAGAAATTTAGTTTACTTAACAGATTAAAGAATAATTCATTTTTCCCTTTTAGAATGTTATGTATACACACATACCTGATGCTTTTGATGAGTTTCTACCCTCTATTGCCATTTTGCCTTCCCAAAAGCAAAAACATTTACTCTGAAAGTTACTCTGTAAAAGTTAAATTTTTACATGGCTTTTGAAATTCTACCTTATGGACACTATTACTTCCTTCAAAGACCTTTAATTAGTGATCATGGCCTAGAAAGTTGAACTCCAGTTCTTTGAGTCAAGATGAGCCAAGGCAGGTCCAATAATAAAGCCATATGGAAAGTACTTCTGGCTAGAAACAATAGATTGATACGCCACTTAGATATTTTGTTTGCTTCTTAAATGAAATCAATCTAGATGGCTGATACTTTAGAACATAGGTCCAAGATACACCCTCTGGCTGGAATCTATCTTCCAAATTCAAAACTTACTCAGGTTTAAATACAAGTGGTAAGTCAGGAAATTCCATCCCATTTCCCCATCTCTGGCATTTTAGAAAGGGCAGTGAGTTAACTCACTGAAACTCAGAAAAAGAATAGTGCCTATTTCAGCAGAACTTTTGGGGGTGTGCCTGGTCATGTAGGCAATTCCAAATTGTGATGACAGAGCCAACAATAAAGAAATGAATGCTAAATGGGGCAGATTAGAGGCATGCCTTTTATACTTGGCCAGTGCCTGATAGCCATGAACCAAGCCAAAGGCCTTATTTCCTGACACAAACTAAAAAATACTTCAGAAATTTATGGGATTAAAAAAAAAAAAAAAAAAAAAAAAACCTAATTAGGAGTATTTGGTTAGGTAGACCTGGATTATAAATGTTTTTGTACTTTGAAACATAGTTTCTGTCTTTCTCTTTTTGTTGCATTCAGTCCTTTGATCACTTACTAACAATATTTGTACTGCTGTTAAGTTTCCTTCTTTAGCCTTGTCTCCCTGCCAAAAATCAATATAAATTAGAAATGGTATTAGGAGTAGGTGTGATCTAGAAAGGAAATACTATATTAAGAAGTCTAAAAGGACATAAAACCCAAGGATACTATCTATTGTGCTCGGATTGTTAGAATGGGAGAAGGAATATGGAGAAGGCACCAAATTTATCTTTACTAAAAATACAGAAATACATGCTGGCCCTGTGATGGAGAATGCATGTGGAAATCTGATCCCCAATGTGGCAGTGTTGGAAACTGTTTGAGTCATGGGGGTGGATCCTTCATGAATGGATTAATGCTCTCCCGGGCAGGGCGGGAGGAGAAATAAACCACTCAGTTTAAATCCTGAAGTTTAACTTTGGTCTCCTATCATGTCTTTGATGCTTCAGTAGATTATCGGTAAGCTCCATGGAGCCAAGGCTCTTGTCTGTTTTTGCTCCTCACAATGCCTGGTGCATAAAATATACTCAATAAATACATGCTGAGGCAAGTTGATGTGGAGGGGGTGAGAGGAGGAGGAAAAGGAAAGGATTAAGTCCAAGCTCATTGGCATGACATACTAGATAAACGGCCCTGGCTTTGTTACCAGTCACTCTTCTGCCTAGGTCCTTGAAGACCTCTGTGTGGCCTGCCGTGTCATACCTTGATGCCTTCACACACTTCACACTCTCTGCTGGACATGTCCTTCTCCTCCTAATTCACTTGGTGAAATCTTAGATACCATTTTAAAACCCTTCCTGGATATGGACATCCCTAAATCAGTGCCAATCACTCCTCCCTTTATACTATCTGTACCTTGTACATACATGTGTCAAGTTTCCCTTTCATTTATATTCTAAATCACTGCTAGAGGTTTCAATTAATGGTTTGTATATGAGCTCTTCAAAGGTAGAAACAGTGGCTTCAACCTCTCTGTATTTCACTAGCAGAGAGGACAGAGCACACACTGATTCAACATTCACCGATTCATTGTTCTTATTGAGTACTGCCAGACACTGAGAATAAAACAGTTTACAAAACAGATTAAAAACCCATGCCCTCATGGAGTTTATATTCTAGTTTTAGAAGAAGGATAACAACAACAACAAAAAAAACTAGTGATTAAAATACATAAAAGAGCACTGGGAAAAAAGATGAAGGGAGAGAGAGAGAATGAGCATGTGAGCACATGCACACACCTACTGAGGAGCCATCTGAGGGAAAAGTCTTCCCAGCAGAGGGAACTGCAAAGTGCAAAGGCCCTGAGGTGGGTATGTATCTGGCTGTCTGGAACACTCATGGAACAACGAGGAAATGTAGCAGGAGCAGAATGAGCAAGGGGAGAGCAGTGAGAGATAAAGGTAAGGGAGGGGTGGAAGGTCAGACCATAGAGGGTCATACAGGCCACTATAAGGACTTTTGTTTTTACTCTGAGTGAAGAGAGAAGTCATTGTATGGTTCTAAACAAAGGGATGACAAGCTTCAGCTCACAGTTTCACAGGGTCATTCTGCTGACTTGAGAACAGACTTTAAGGGAGCAATGAAAAAAGCCAGGAGACCAGTCAGGAGGCTATTGCAATAATCCAGGGAAGAGACGATGGTGTCTCAGACCAAAAGGATAGCAGAGGATGTGTGAGAAGTAGTTAGGTTCTGGATATATTTGACAGTGTAGACAACAGCATTTAGATGTGGGATGTAAGAGAGAAAAAACAGTCAAGGTTACTCATTGATCTGCGGGTAACAGTCAAGGTTATTCATTGACCTGGGGATAAAGGGTCTTGGGACCAAAAGATGAAGAAGCTATTACTTATGGTCAAGTAAGATTAGGACTGAGAATTCACCTCTGGATTTAGCAACATGAAAGTCCCTGGTGATCTTGACATGACTACTTTTGGTTGATGTGGTGTGGGTGAAAGCATAACTAGAGTAGGCTCAAGAGTGGGAGGAGCACACTGTACACAACTCTTTCAAGGAGTTTTGCTGTAAAGAAAAGCAGAAAAATGAGACTGCTAGAGGGGAATGTGAGGTCAGATGTGAGGAGAAATAACTGTGTTTTTACATGCTAATGGAATTTCCATGACAACAGGAAATACTGATGAGGAGAGAGGCAAGGACAGTTATAGCCATGCCTGGGTAGTTTGAGTGGGGAGGGGAGGGGGAATAGGACCTAGTGCCCAAGTGGGTGGGTTGGCCATAGCTAGGAACATAGTATTAGGAGAAAAAGCAGAACATTCAGGCAAACATGCAAATGGGGATAGGTGTGGAGGTGGGAACTCTTGGACACTCTTCTTTTGGCCTCTATTTTCTCAGTGAAACAAGAAAGCAAGTTCATTGGGGGGGAGGTTTCGGTAATGGGCCACAATCATCAACCACATTGTATATCGACAAAATAAAATTAAAACAACAACAAAAACCCCTGGTCATTATATTATAAGCATTCCACCGGAAGACTGTTTTGAAAAGAGGATGAAAATGATGATGGAGGTGATGAGATAACTAATACTGACTTGGTGCTTCCTCTGTGTCAAACACACAGAGAAATAAGTTAACTTTCCTAATGCTACATAACTAATGAGTAGATATACATTTTTAAGGCTTATCAATCATTAAGAATATTTCACAAATCTCATTTTAAATGAGTAGAATTTGATCACATGAACACATTATAATTTACAATATTGTTAAATATGGCAATATGGGGCCAGCTGATCACGAATTGAGGGTGGGAGCAGTCAGCAGGGCTATGGCCAAGTTCAGCTTATGGATGCAGGTGCAGGAACTGGATTATCCAGGGTTGAGGTTGTACAAAGCAAATATAACAAATATTTACTGACTTGAATTGAACAGAATGAAACTTTTTTGCTGTCATCATTTAGACATCAGAGGGTCATTTTCTCTTGGGAACACATGCCTGCCCACCAAGGTTTTGTCATCTTCAAGACAAAATCCACAAAACCCAGTATTCTGTAATACTCACCGCCCTTCAAATCTGTGTTTTAAAAAATCAAACAACGCTTTTTGCATCATATCTGTGACCTGCAATTGAGCAAGCAATAAATTAAGATACTATAAAAATATGACTAATTATGATAAAACAAATTTCCTTCTCTTAGGAGAGATTGAAAACCTTAGCTTGGCATTTGAAAAAAGTAGGATGTGAGTTTGCCACATTTTTCTGAGTTCTGATACAGTGACAATTAAAAAGACAAAGTTCCCTGAATTTATCATGATGTTTTAGTGACAAGAAATTACATTGCAAGTGGTTTCAGTCACTCTCCATTTGATACTATTTCCTGGACTGAGTAAATTGAAGCTAGCAGAAATCTCCAAAGTAACAGCCAGGAAAACAAAACAGAACAAAACTCTAAGCAATGTATACCACAGCTTGAAAAACAACATGCTTTGGGCTACAAGCTCTTAAAGTTATAAATTGGAGAGTCAGTAGTGGGGGGTGGAGTCTCAAAGCAGTCCAGCTTGTGAAGGTCAGGTGTGCTGCAGAGGGTATACTCACCTCGTACCCCTTCAGAGAAGGGCCCACCAGGACCACTGGTCGCATGGAAGGTACCACATCATAAGGAGAAGTGTGCTCTGTCTGCAGAGAGAGGAGAGACTCTCAGATGTTTCATACGCGGGGGGAACTTAAATATTTTATGTATAAGGTTCTTTTTCTGAACTCTGTATAATTGTATAGTAATATGAGGCACTGGCTTTCCAGACATGCAGAGAGAGGAGAGACTCTCAGATGTTTCATACGCGGGGGGAACTTAAATATTTTATGTACAAGGTTCTTTTTCTGAACTCTGTATAATTGTATAGTAATATGAGGCACTGGCTTTCCAGACATTTTTTTTTGTATTTTTACTTGCCCCTTTTCTAAATAAACCCAATCAAAGATTGTTGGGTTTATTTTCCTATAGTTTTCAAGTTACTGAATTTTCTAGTTTTCTTCCTTTTCTCAAGAAATGCTGCTGGCAGATTAGTTCTTAAAGCAGGAGGTGCTGCTTTTGAACAAACAGAAACATGCCTCATGCAGAATAAGTGATTTAGGCTTGACTGGGAGTTAATACTGCTTTTCAATGCATGTGCATTTTCCAAACAGTTGAAATGATCAGATCTAACATGGTTAATTACAGAGGAAAGAAAGATTTCATTACATTTGCATCTTAAGTGTTTGCTTTTCTTACCTGCATAAAACCTAATTTTAAAACTTGCAACTCTCACTACCACATACTTGAAAAATTCTGTTATATTGTGAGAGTTTAAATTAATATGCATGCTTGTTCCAGTAAACAGTAATCATGACCACTGTTTACAGCTTAGTGATTAATGTTTTTGGATTTTTGGTGTCTATTCCTTGGTGCTTAAAAACAAACATAAATTGTCAGGTTTACGTGCCTTGAAGGGAAGGTGGTTAATGTGTAATAATATATTCAACCATGCTTCAGTGACCTCAAAAAGTTCATTATCAACTTGCATATTTAACATGCTTCTCCAAGTAGTTTAGGTAGTGTTTCTGCTATATAACTAATTTGTGTCTTTCTGCAATAATTTATTTCTTTTTTGGAAGAACAGGGAGAGGAGCTAAAGTTTGTAGCAATTTCTAAAATTATCAATGTTTTTCAGCTTAATTGCTTCAAATAAAATGATTAAAATATATTTAAAAAATAGATAACTAATTTGTTTAATTATATTAAGATTGGCTCTTTTGACAACAGAAAATATTAAATTGACCAGAAATGACTTCTTTTTAATGCAGAAGACAGATGTGGCCTTACTGGAATAAGTAAATCATTGTTACATGAATCTTTCTGCATTAAGGAGTGTCTGAAAAATGTATTTTAAGAATCACATGCACCAAAAGAAAAATATCCTTTAAACTTAAGGATTAAACTGATGTGTAAATGTAAATGTAATTTTTGCATCAGCCTATCACTCAAGAACATTTTATTGTTGCTTAAAATTGCCCATTACAGTCTTTCTGGCTCTGTTTGAATTTAAGTTGCTTAAATGAGAAATTAAAAAGCATTTCAAATTTAAAACCTTCCTTCTGAGATTTCTCTGGTAGTCATAGACAATAAAATCAGAGGGGAGAAAAATATTAAAGTGACTGTGCTGTCAAATTTTACTGTGTACAATTTTACCTGGCATTCAAAACTAATTTTTATAGACATAATAAAGGTAGAATATATTTTTGTACAGAAAAAAAAAAAAGACAAACATAATACAGTGACAGCACAAATGCCACACAAGCACCACTCTAAAAGCAACCTAAAACATGGAAAACAATCTTATCATTGAATCTCAGGATTTTTTGTTTGTTTTTGAACTCTACATTGAAGTTTACCACATAATTGATAACATAAGAAGAATGAATACCAGTGCCGAAGGCATCATAAGCATATTTATTAAATTATTACATTTATATCACCTGGGATACTGAAAAAGTTTAGAAGCCAAGTCCTTGTAACTATGCAGTGTAAGAACACCTTGTCCACCATTATAATTAGGAATATAAATTGCATGCATTTTAGTAACAGCTACATAGAAATGTTATTTCAAGTCTTTAAGTCTTAAGTGGCCCAGTATTTGATAAGTTTTTGGTTACTTCCGTCTGTGACTGCCAACTAGCAAAGGGTTACCCATGCTAGTAATCAATCAGCTTCTTAATCAATAGGGTAGCTACAGAAATTACCTTATTTGATGGAATATTGATACTTTGTGCCCTATTGATAATGACATCATCGTTTTTATTACTTTTTACTGCTAACCCTATTTTGCTTGAATTATTTAGTGAAAAAATTGTGATAAACTTTGGAATGTTTTAGAATTTATAGGTAAGCAAACTTCAAAAAACTATCTTGACTAACATGGTTTTAGTTCATGTTTCTACTTTGCAAAGTCCAGAGTAGCTCAGCAATGCTAATTTTCTATGTTTCTGAACTATGGACACAGTCACTTGGCTGCAAGTTTTAGCTGTGATGAGAACACAAGACCCAAGAGAAGGGCACACTGTTGTGAGTGGATATCAAGCTGGGACTATCACTGTTAACACAAAAATCCAAGTGTTTTAATTTTTGCCTGGAGTGCTGAGCTCCTCCCTCATTAAAGTAACCATAATTTATTTAAAAAACAAAACAACTTTACAGTTCAGTATCTGACTCTTCATCAATGACTTTAGAGTTACTCCACAGAACAAAATACATGTTTGCAGAGGAAAAGAGTTCAGTTATGTTGAGAGTCTGGGGTAGAGAGTAGTCTTTACTTCATATTTATATGTCAGAATATACCCACAGTTGTGCCAGACTTGGTGACATTAGGGAGTATAACTCCAAAAGACAGCATAGTAGCTGTGGAAAGTGGTGTGTAAAAGAAGAGAAAAAATGGAAATTTGGGGGTGGGGTGGGGAGTGGTCCTTAAAAAATAATGCTTTGGAGCTACAAAATGTGCTGAGAGGAAACAGACTTTGTCTGGAGTAAAGAGAACTCAGGAATACCCTATAGTTTCCAGTCAGGGGACAAGTAGCATCATTGTGTAGCACCTTGGTTGGCCAATGGCAAAGGCTCTACATATGGCCACCAGCCCCATTGTCCAACAGGTGAGATGCTGAAATCTGACTGATGGAGAAGGCAAGAACATTGGGAGAGTATTTATATATGACAATAGGAAAAACTCACAGTAAACCGCCAAAACAAGCCTGCAGTTTTCCACTGGTCTTGTTCATCTGCAGATTTTGCACCTAGTGGATTAGAAGTTTAAATACTGACTAAATTAAAAATTGAATACTTTTTTTTTTAGTACAAGCTATGTATCTGGATATCATAAATCAGATCTAATAACTGCTTTAATATGCTTGATTATAAGTTAAATTTCTGGAAAAAAGAAAGAGACAAAAGACAGACAGAGTAAGCATGCACAATAGAGGTGCATTATATGGAATTGTCAGTATCTGACATCCTTGAATGTTTAAACAAATTCCCTTGGTGGTAGATATTATTCCATCAAAAAGGATAAGTACTGTAATGATGTTTTACCAGGTCACTCACTGAATTTAGTTGGTTTTAAAGGCATGGACTCAATTAGCTGTTGATAGGTTTTTTTTCCTTAGGGCAGAAATGATTATATTTCATAAAACTGTGGGAATTAATGCTAATGATGCCAGTGGCAGGATAAACACAGCTTATGTCAATGTAAACTTACCGATTTCTGCTTCTGCTTAGCTACAGCAGCATGGAAGAGAAACAAAGAATAACAGAGCATGCATGTTATTGGCTTGTCAAAGGACGCAGACAGTCAACAGGACTAGAAATGTGACGCAGTGCAGTCGAGCAGGTGGACAATGCAGCTTGGAAGTTAATGTTACCTTCTTAAAGAAGGGCATTCTTTTCTCTTTGGAGTGGGGTGACGTTACACTGTTTGCACTGGGTTTAGGGGAGCGGTGGTTTGCTGGAATATCATTTTCTTCTGCATCTAAGCCAGTAGCATCTATGTCTATAGCTATATACAGACAAACAATTCAAAAATCATCAGATGGACAGAAAAGGAAAAGCAGGTTATAAAGAAAATAAAATGAAAGCAAACAAAACTAACCATAGTAAAAAATCTATGAGTGTTGAACACAGTACACAAAGTAAAATTCAAAGGTAAAGCATGTTAAGAATGCAACGTAATCAAATCTAGCAAAACTGGAAGATACCCTCATAATATCTGTTTGCTTGAACAAATCAGTTTCATGGTAGATCCCTTAAATATTTTTAGAGAAACATTTTTAATTTGTAATTTCAAATATAATGTTGATATTCTCCATATCAGAACATTTGGCTTCACTTCTTACAATATCTTAAACTAGCTTTTAGATAATAAACAACTACATTGGAAACCTTTATCACAATGTGCTTCAGATTTCTCATGTTGTTTGATTTTGTGTTAAAATACAGGCAATGTGAAAAGGATCACTGTAATTGTAACAGGCATTTGAGGGAAAAAGAATAGAAATTCCTCAATCCCGGCAACACAAAGGAGTCATACACAAGGCAAATGATTGAGGGAGGGTTCCAGAAAAGGATCACTGTAATTGTAACAGGCATTTGAGGGAAAAAGAATAGAAATTCCTCAATCCCAGCAACACAAAGGAGTCATACACAAGGCAAATGATTGAGGGAGGGTTCCAAGATGGACAGGATTAAAATGATTTCAAGATATGTGCACCCTCAGACAGGCCTGACTGAAGAGTAATTGGAAAACACTGGATCCGATGATAGCCAAATGTTAATCTAATAAAATGACATAAGACAACTTCAGATGACTTATAAAAGCCACTGGATTTAAAATAAGAGGCAGAGTGGAAGGGCACAAAGATTCAAAAGAATATGCCTCTGCTTCCTCATCTGTAAAATGAAGGGTTTAGGTTTGTTGCTCGACATGCCTTCACTTGTCAAATCTTTTGACCTGAAAATATAACACTTAAAAAGTGTTAAACAAACAAACAAAAAAAAGCATAATCTCAAAGTTTACAAAATGCTTCCACATGCAATCACTGTAAAATTTTTATCAACTGTAGAATCAGAGCAGGAAGTATTTTAAAGATCAACTTAAACTCTTATTTTTAAGATTTAAAAGATAAATTCGAAGTGTTTAAGGGACTTGTTCTTGGCAAAAACTCAGCAGGGCCAAGGCTCAGAACCTAGGTGAGGCCATACCCCATCCCTATAGCACGCTACCCCGCCAGGCGAGGTCCCTTTCAACCTGGGTGCACTCTTTGAGTTCTCTTTGCTTCCCCAGTGGGGTCATGTCCTTGCTGTCTGGATTCAGGAGGATATCATAGAGTTGAGCTCCCTAGAAAATTATTCTATAGTTGAGATTAGGTCAAGGAGAAGAAAAGAAAATTTACTCACCCCAGGAAAACATCACATTATACATGTTAGCTCTCTAACAAAAACCACAGTACATTTAAATAAAGGAATGAACGACCATTTTGAAATAATGGCTTGGTGTTGCCAGACAGCCACCATTCTCTGTGATATGCCAGCTGAACTTGTGCTCATGACAGCCTCTCCTAACCTTTTCAAAACACGGGAGATCATCTGACAGGTATCACATTATTTTTCCATTTTGAAGTTATAGTAGATATTAGATGATTCAGCCTTTTGAAAACTAGGATCTCTTATTTAATTGTTCCTTTTCACTTGATTAGATAAAACCTGTGATGGAATGAATACCCAGCATTGTTTGCACAATATTGCAAATATCAGCTATTGCGTGCATAATAGATGAGACATGATTTTCTATCAAGTGAAGGTAATAATGGACTGAACTGATTCCAGGTATTTACGTAGGCTTACCTAGTAAGTATATCTTTCTCTTTGCCTCATCTATGCATATTGATAAGCTGAAAAGTTCAGTGTCTGGTGTGGGGGGAACATTATAAAATGTGCCCAGGAGTTTGAAACAACACTGACTTTTATACCACCCTTTGCTTGTATAGGAACATTTCCTTACAGGGTTTATTGAATGTCATAAGCCTGGGAAGAGTCTGAAAAAACAGTCTAGAGGAATTCTCTTCCTTGAGTCCCAACTCAGGAAGTATGTCATTAGCTGGATATGAAGGAGAGAATCTGGGGCAGTATTTTATTATTCCTGTGTCTAAACTAACATCAAATACATTTCCCTTTTGGTGGTAAATTCCTATATGCTTTTCTCTCTCTCATCTTTTATTAGGCTTATAAAGGCCACATTTGAGGGACAGTACCTTCTGAGAGCCCTTCTGAAATTGAGGCTACCCAGTTGGATGTCAGAACTGACAGGACTCTGGGATGGTAAAATTCATATATCGGATTTTATGATCTGTCCTTTGAATCCATTCTGCTGTGATCATGGGATGATTTTTTTTTTTTTTAAGAAAGAATGGAAATGCATAAAAGAATGGAAATGAATAAAAGTTTAGCTGTGACATTGCCCAGATGTTTGACTACCCATACATCTAGCCTAGTCAGGTTTGAAATTTACCTGTATTTGGACACAAGGGCTCAAAATTTCAAAGTAAGAACTTTGCAACTTACTAGTTCTGACTTTCGAGTAACTTAAATCTTTTTAAAAGCATCTGGGTTCATTCTCAAACATAGAGAATTCTAAAATATGTGGTAACCTTCAGGACTCATTACAGAAACTCAACAAGACAGTTAAGAAGCATTTTCAGTCACCAAAAAAAAAAAAAAAGCATTTTCAACTCTTTTCAGAATTTTATATACTTTATTAGATTCAGATGGTTCTCCTTTTACTGAGATGTTACCACTTTTTAATTTCATACTTCTGTTACCATACCTTTGCAAACAGTATTTACTTGGGAAAAACTGCTTTCATATATTTGGAAATAGTTTCTTTCATTCTTTCTCACTAGCATGCATGTAGTTTTAGTTTTTTATTTGTTTGTTTTTGTTTTGTTTTGGTAGAAAGCCTTGGGAACATTTTCTGAAATTTAAATATCTTAGAGCTGGGGTTAAGTGAGTTCAGTTCAGGGGCGATATGTCTGTACACATGTGTAGGTGTGCTGTATGTGTTCACCCAGAGGCGAAGTGGCAATTTTTCCTTTTCCGAGTCCTTGAGAACATTCAAGTGTATTTACTTTAGGCAGATGCTTATATTCTGTGGCCTAGCAATGGGTGAGAGGAATTGTAAATAGGGCCTCTGGGAAACACAGATGATGGAAATTATCACTGCAGGCCAATCCACACTAGATAGGTGGGGCCCTTGTCATGGAGGTGGATTGGCGGAACTTCCCTCTAGAATTTTCTACATTTTCCTTTAGATCAGTTGAGCTGTTGATATGAAAGTTATCCCAGAGTCCTGGTGTGCTTCTTGTACATTTTGAAGTTGGTTGGTTGCATCTCCACTCCACGCAGTCACGAGTGTTTTCTCCTCTTGGGATTCAGAAAAGTTTATATAAAACTCTGTATAAAACTTTGGTGAAGTTTTAAATCATTGTGTTTGTTGTTGTTGTTGTTGTTGTTGTTGTTTTTATAATAAACTCTTATGATAAAACTCTGTATAAAACTTTGGTGAAGTTTTAAATCATTGTGTTTGTTGTTGTTGTTGTTTTTTTATAATAAACTCTTATCGAACTATATTTCTAGTAATGACAAATATCTGGCTACAAAATGAAATGTCATTTTACATATACATTAACTTATTCTTCAAAATGCATGCACTTCCTGTCATTATATTGCCTCTAGAAGGCATTATAAAACCTTTACTAGGTTTTATAATGAAGAAACCATTATCAAACCTTTCTCATTATAAAACCTTTAGAAGGCTACAGTATGGTTAGAGGGAATGGAGAATTTTCCTGGTCTAAAGAAGTAGGGCTTTATCACAGTGTAATGTAGCATATTTTTCATTTTATGAGCTTAGAAACAGTCCTTGGGAGACTGCCTTTAAGACATATAGAAAGAGTATAAGGTTTACATTGTAATCCCTGCAGCTTCACACATTTGAGAAGGAGCAGGATAAGGCTCCTTTCCCCTGTGCATTCAGAGGATATCTACTTGATGATCAAGGTTAGATACAAGACTCACATAAAGCTACAAATGGCTTCAGTTTTCATTTAAAGCACACTATTTTACTTGATTTTGAGCAGCTCAAAATTACATTTAATTTGTAAGCTCACAGTTGTTAAAATAACGATCATGGGCTTTCATGCAATTCAAACAATTAATCTCCTATTTATATAGAATTTCAAGTTCTACACAGAATGATAGACTTGCCAGATGTAGGAAATAAAAATGCAGTTAAATTTGAATTTTAGATAATAATTTTTTAATGTATGTCTTATAAGTTTTTAGTATGTCTCGTGATATGTACTTAAACTAAAAAATTATTTGTTATTTATCTGAAATTTAAATCTAATTGGATGTTCTTGATTTTATCTCGCAGCCCTAAGAATGAATCCAGTGCTTTGGAAAGAAAATAGTAGTTACTTTCCCATAAGTGTTTTCATCTTTTTTCAATACTTTCGTACATCATCTGTGTTTTCTAAGAGCCTTTCTAGTATAGCTCAAGGCAGGCCAATCACTCCATCTTGACTTTGTTCTCCATCCTTCACCTTTCTAAAGTTTTTATCCTTCTTTTTAAATTTAATATTGAAGGCTACACCTCACATAGCACTGTGGTTGTTGGTGGACGTTCAGTCATTTACTGCCCATTACAGTGTGCTGGGCACCATGGTGGGGACTTGAGATAAAAAGTTAAATATGCTCAGCACTTTGACCATCTACCATAATTTAAACACACTGACACACTTCTTTTTTTTAAAGCCAGAAAATAAATTTCCCCCTGTTGTTCCTACTTACGGGCATTCTTATTTCTGATCTCTTTTAACATCTGTAGGGTTAACATAGTGATTGAGTGTATGTAAATTCACAAAACTAGGTAAGACTGGGGAAAGCATGAAATGCAATATGTACTGTTCAGCACTTATCACCTACTTACCAGATGATGGAGGTGTAGATTTTCTGGAACTAGGTACTATGTCACCCAAACTGGACGATGAATTTCCTCCTGATTTACTGGAGTAAAGCAAAAATTTATATTAAATCTGACACTTATTTCAGATGCTAAAACATTTATATTGCTCAATAAATAAAATTGTGCTTTCATTGAACCTTAAATTTATCTTTCTTACAAAGAGGAAAACAGCAGTTTCCCAGTGGAGATTCCTGGAGTACTTGAAACAGCCATGCGATGGTCTGTTTTCAAATTCAAGTCTTAATTTAAAATGGCCCTGAGAGAATGGAAGAGAAATAGAGTAATTTCTGTAGCCCTCAAGTTTTCTGCCCAGATCACAGATAGTCAAACAGCAGGGATTTCCTTTGCTTTTTATTTTAGCGACCCTCAGAGTGTGTAGAACCTCAAGGCTAACATTGAAAGGTAATGTTTCCTTCTTGTTTGGTTCCTGCTCCTCTGTCTTTGCTTGATTATTTTTATTATGCTAAGACTGAAAGTACTCAAGCTTTCATGGGCAACCTATAAAAGAAAAACACAGCAACACCAAAACTTGCAAACCTTTAAAAGACACAAGAAAAATCACGACAAAAATATTATATGATTTAACCATCAGATAGTACCTGGAACATTTCTCAAGCATGAATAGTATAGAGGATTAAACTTGGTTAATTTAGGAACATTTAGAAGAGCATACACTTCTGAACTACCAATTCTAACGTTTGATACAAGATATGCAAGATATATATACTTCAGTGTCTTAGAATCCTTAGAGTTAATATTAGAACAGTATCCATGTTTTTTACCAGTGTAGAAGCATGCTAAATAATATATTACTAAATGACCCCTTCACAGAAGAAGATGGCAAGGAACATCTTAAAAGAACAACACGGAATTTGGGCAAGATAATCTCACTGCCTAATGTTTATTATAATGGCTGAGCCAGGGTCTAGTTGAAAGAATTTGCTACATGTCCACGCAAAGGGCGATATTTAGTTATGAAAATATTATTGTGAAAATATAAGTTCTACTAAAGTATCAGTAACAGGCTGAATTTTATTGACACTATTCTAGCATTTTAATGCATAAAACAAACATCAAAAACAACTATCAGAAGGGCTCTATATCTTTTTAAGGTTTTTAAGAGATACTCTAGAACATTTAATAAGGACAACAGACAGTACATAAAATTAATAAAAAGTGGTATGTATAGAAGCAATTTCTGGCAGTTATGCAAGGTTACCAATTATCATGACCAAAACATTTTCTTCCAGAAGTTTTATTGTTTTGTTTTGTTTTCCTTTTTCTAAAGTACTAAGTCTAATTTCAGTTCAAGCATGGGTTTGTTTTACATTCTCTTGGAATTTTGATAAGTCAAAATATTATTTGAGTTGTATAAAATTGTGACAAACATTGGAAATAGTTGAAATGTTCAGGATGCAGATTTGCCCTTAACTTTTAATTCTATAAAAACGCCGAGTTTTTGAACTATACCCTATTTCTATTGCCTTTGATGTCTTGATAGAGTTTTTGAACACGGCTGGATTCTGGTTATGTCCTCAGAACAAAACTATATGTAAAATGTTAGGATACAAATGTAAAAACCTGTGAAATAAATTAAGTAAAACTGTTTTCATGTGGGTAGGGAAAAGCTTAGATAAAGAGACAGGACAAAATAAAATCAAGAAAATCAAAGGGAAAGGTATGCACCTATAAGAAAAGGTAATTCAGTTCCCTAGAGTAAGTTGTGAGATATTACACTCCCCAAATATGGGTAATTTATAGTCCATTTATATCTCTTTTAAAAATGCAATAGCAAAACAATATATCCAATAAAGTAAATAGTAACAGATGCAGTAACAAATTGTTCTGTGCTCGCTGTGCCAGGCCCTGGCTCCTTGATTTGCATTCTAGCATGGTAATCTGTCTGAGGTCAGGCTTACTTGCTGTGTGACCTTGGTCAAGTAGGGAACTTCTCTTAGCCTGTTTCCTCATCTGTGAACGGGAGGCTCTAATACCTACCGTCCCCACATCTCCCTATAAAACTGAGCTGAGCACTAACTCTAGACCTAGGTGCCCAGCTGGGAGGCACAGGAGATTGTGTTTTCCTACCAATTTTGACAAAGATTTCTACTCCTTTAGAAGTAGTTTTCATTTCTCAGTTTGTATATGAGGAAGCAGAGAAAGATACACAAGGCTGTCTCTGCAAAAATCCATCCCAAATGTTCCAAAATGCATTCTACAGAACACTATTCCTAAGACTAAAACCAAGAGAAGTTTTTATGCGAAAGTAATTTTAGTACATACATGAAAAATACTCCCATTCCACTACACATATTCACAGCACACATTAACATATTAAAGGCTCTGAAAAATCCTAAAATAACTTTCTGTTACTTAGTACTATCCTGAACTCATTTGATCATAGAACCCCTTCCCTAAGTGATTTGACAAGAAAACTCTAGGAAATTCTTAATTATCCTTAAGAAACAAAAAACAAAACAAAATGTTCCCCAACTGAGATAACTTCAAAACTCAACAAATTATATACTAGCTGGTTGTTAACAGCAGTGTCTATGTCCTATGAAAATGAAATTTTTCCACATTATAAGATTTTATTAACTGGTGTTAAGATACCATTATCACTACGGAGTAGAAAAATACAATAAAGCCAACGGGAACACTAGCGATTCAAAGAATAGTATCAGATCTTTAAAAACCCTGCAGGCAAAATGCATATGCATTATTTATCTATATGCCTCTACTTTTATATGACTCGACTAAATGCATCTCACAATCCGAGCACTCCCAATAACCTAGGAATTAATGAAAGTCAACTCTGGGGTAGAGGTATCAAAACACAGAGGAATCCATCTGAAATAAATGAACTTGACAATTATAAAATGCTAGTTAATGAGGATGGGTGCTCCAAACCACAAAGCAGATTCTATTTCTCTCATCTCCTGACAGTTGACAAAAATCCTTGCTAACATTAAAATATCATCACTGGCACAAGAATTCGCATCATTATATAAACAGATAAGATATAAGCCAGAGAAAACAGAAACCTAGCTCTTCACATTAAAGAAAAGTCTTGCTCATATCCCATCCTTTCACATAGGGAGAAGCATGCTACATCCTTGGACTTGACTTGCCTGCACAGGGTTCAATTTCAAATTCACTACATGCATGATTAGCCCTTCTAGTGATTCTTTAGTGAGGGGCCAACAACCTCAAGAATCCAAGGCAGGATTATTCAGCCCCAGCCTATTACATAACTCATCTAATTGCTATGTACAAAGGCAATTTTAACTCGTTTAACTCTGTTTTTCTCTTTAAGTGCTTAACAGTGAGTAGAACTGAAAAATTGAGTTTCTCAGGTAAAAATGAAACTAACAGATGACAAGAGCTGCTACTTGCCAATGATGTTTGACGCCGTCATCTCTAAAATGTTTCTCTGCATGCCAGGCAGCTACAGACACCAGGATTAGTCACCATGGCTATTTCATGCCAGAGAGTTTTCAGTAAATGATTAGGACTTCAGAATTTCTGAAGCCTAAATTTAATACTCTATGCCCTTAGCTATTTTCATTAATGACAATAATTAATTTCTCTCCCAAACAGGATGAAAATCAGATGCTGGAATGAAGGTTTTAAAAAGAAGAGTCTGTGATACCATCAATAAATCATATCCCCAACTGAATTTTTAACACATAACAAAGATTGTAGAATACAGCAAACAATAGTACATAAGTGATGATAGAATCTGAACTTTTACAAAAACACTTCACATTTTTCTCATACCTGGAGTAGAATTTCCCTTGCTTGGCTCTCTGTTCATGCTGTAGCCTCATGTTTTCTAGTTTGACTGGGCTTGGAATGAATCCGATTTCACAGCCTTCTTTAACCAGTCGCCCTATCCACCAGTCATTGTTAAATTTCTAAACACAAAATCAAAAGTATTAAAATCAGCGCACTTCTGCCAGGTTAGCTCAGTTGGTTAGAGTGTGGTGTTAAAACACAAAGGTCAAGGGTTCTGGTCCCTATATAGGCTAGATGCCAAAACAAAAACAACAAAAATAAAATTAAAAATTGAAAAATAAAATCAGTACACAGAAGTTCACATCTTTGAATCATTTTTCTTCCACATTAACTACTTTGAGTGGAGAGAAATATGGCAATTACAATGAACTATGCCTCAAATATTACAACTCAAGAAACCCTTCTCAGTTCATGGATTTAGCCCATAAGAGTGCAATATTTTTGTTGTGTTCAGCAATCCATTGAAAGCTCTACACTTCCTTCTTTTTCCTGGTAAGACCAGGCTGAATTCCAATCACAGTTGCTGCTGTCGCCAGGAGTAGGACAAGCTGTCTGGGCTCAAACATTAACAGCCCTTTCTAACAAGAGACCATTAGGAACAAAGAAATGTCACAGAGATCTTCCCCTTATATAATCAGATTAATTAGAAGTATTAAGAGTGTGAGATAAATATTGAAATCTACCTGAAATATTGTGTCACAGAAAAATTTACCTTTGTGCAAACAGTTTTACAATTATACAATACAATGTTCATAGATAACTGTACTTATATTGATGTTGACCATTTATCTCTTGCAGGTGGAATATTTATCTTGAGTCTGTATGATTTGACTTGATTTTTCTCAACTGAATAAGCCTGTTCTTGAACACTTCAAAGAAGAATATCCATTCTGTTTTTCTTTTCCTCCCATGGTAGAAAGCAATACTCCAAGAATCAGCCATCGAGAGGAGAGCCTGTATTAACGAGTCTGTATGATTTGACTTGATTTTTCTCAACTGAATAAGCCTGTTCTTGAACACTTCAAAAAAGAATATCCATTCTGTTTTTCTTTTCCTCCCATGGTAGAAAGCAATACTCCAAGAATCAGCCATCGAGAGGAGAGCCTGTATTAACGTAACTTCCTCCTGATGTAAAGTGAGATTTTAGGCATGCCATCCCTTCTGAAAACTTTGTCTTTTCTATCTAGCCAGTATTTCCCATCTCTTTCTAAAAGTTATAGAGGTGATAGGCTCTAAATTCTCTAGGCTCTTTTAATTGACATTCATCACCTCCTTTTTTTTTTTTTACAGCCTTTAGTGCAATGAACAGGTAAATTTACAGATACTCTGTCTGACATATCATCCCCTAGATGGAAATGTTCCAGCTATAAACTCCTCCAGATCCAAGAAAACTTTGCTGTCACACACTTAGAATATTATGCAGCAGGAACTTCTGGTCACTTAACACAGTATTCCAGACAGCAGGTGTTTGAAAAGTGTTAACTCCAAACAAATCTTAATTAAAGGTGAATTTTTCTAATTTATGGAACGTGTCATTGTTAACTGAAAGGTGGAGACTTTTGGCATGGAGGACAAGGAACTTTCCTGATATCTGTTTCTTGCATCATTGGCTCCAGTTCCTACCATTCTCCCTTCCACTGCAGAAATTTAGCATTTAAGGAGGAAAAAAGGCACCGGTAGTCTGAGTTGAGACATTGTCTGCAGAAAAGAGAGATGTGAATTCTAGATATTATTATTAATCCCTCCTCAGATGGCTAAACTTCAGACATCGGGAGAAACTACATGGAGTCAAGGTTAAACACTAAGAAAAGTACAGGTGAAGCATATAAAAGGATCATTTACTCTAGTAGTTCCCAATTTCTGGGCCATAGAACCCAAGGATGCTCTGAAATTACTGCAAAAGGCCTGTCACTCCCAAGCAAACAGAAAGGACATTGTTGGGTGGGAGGGGGGAGACAGAGGAGGGAGGGAGGTTTCAGTAATGGGCCACAATAATCAACCACATTGTATATTGACAAAATAAAATTTTAAAAAAAAAAGGGTGCCTGTCACTCCTTTTTACCTTTAAAAGGTATATTTATATTAGAAAAGGTTGAGAGACACTGAATGTGTATTAATTTGTAGCTAAACATAAGACTGTTTCACAGTGATAAGAAATAAGAAATGGTTTATCAATGGGAAAAATCATGGTGATAGAAACTGAAATCATTTTCCTTACTTCCTTAACATGCAGAAAATCTTTTGCTTCAAATGAGATGGCCATGCCTGGCACCGGGACATCATCTTCATGGGCTGCACTGTAGCTGACATTTGTCCGAACTGCAAATGCAACGGGTTTTGTCTAAAGAGGTAAACGGAAGGGAGAAAAAAATAAATAATAGTGTTCCTCCCTCCCCATCCCCAATACAGTTTCACTGAATAACTGTTGTAGTTGTAATCATCTTTTTTTTTCCCCCCTACCTTGGTCCTCTATCACAAAGTAGCTTGTTAGTAGTCACAACATGTGAAATCTTCTAGCTCTCAGCTATATACCACCCATTTCTGAGCTAGAAACAAGTCATCCTTCTCTCTGAAAGCACTACAAGTAATGAAGGTGAAGGTGAACTACTGAAATATGTGTTTACAACATAACAGCTCATGACAACTGGAAATTAGGAAACAAATAAAATGCCCAGTTATTTTGTTTTGCTGGGAAAGATTTACTTGGTAACTTCTCCCTACCCCCAACACTGACTGTGTTTTAATTAATCATTAATGGCATAATTCCAGAAGGTATAATATTTTGGATGAAAAAAAAACAGGGAATATAAGCTACAACTATTGCAACTATTATTCATTGCCACAGGGAATTATGAAAACAATGGCCTTTTATCCTATTATTCTTCTTTTCTTGAGTTTGCTAAGTCAACTACAGATGATAACATTCATGAAGCTGTCCTTCATTATTTGATGCTTTGAATATTTATAGATAAGCACTGGTCCTCTATCTAGGCAACACCTGTTTATCCACAGGATGAAAAAAAGGTAAACCCAAAAAGGATGAAAACAGGTATTGTCCTAACTGATATTGTATTTCTTTCACATTATGGGCAAGTGGTTTTCTTCTGAGCAGTTTCTCTACTCAGTGAGTTCTTCATCTGGGAGCACTTCATGGGGGAGTCAGAATAGAAAGAAATTATTTTTATTTGCAATTTTCCAGTTAATCCAGTCTACCTGACTGTTGTCTGGGTTGGGGGCTAAGCTAAGAGCCCTGAAGTTACTCAGGTCCACCCAAAATTTGCAGATTGGAAGAGAAGGACAAAGTTCTGGATACAGGCACAGTAGACATGAAGTGGATTTAAATATTTGAAAGCCAATTCCTGGTAGCTAGTACAATTTTTAATGCTACAAGTGGTGCTGTGCTCCTTGTATGAAAAGTTTTAGAAGCATATAAAGAAAAGTTTTCCACTTTTTTCTTGGAATTTTCTTAAATATATGAATTTTATTACCAGAGATACAATCATAATATATTTGATTTTTATCCAGTTTTTAAAGTAATATAGTATTTTTCATGTGATATGCTTTTTAATCTACCATTTAAAAAAATTATCTCAACACTTGCCCTGTTTTGACCTTTTGAGTTACAACTTTTTTCTAATATGATACATATTCTTCGAAAAATCTTTGCACAAAAAGCCTCTTTATATTTAAAATTCTTCCATTAGGATAGATTCCCAGAGGTAGCATGAGTAAGCCATGAGTTACTAAGACCTTTTTAAATTCTATTCCAAACTGCTGTCCAAATGGGCTGCACCATTTCATACTGCAACCAGTAAGATGGTGCCCTTTTCAATAAGATGTAGTCTTAATCAGACTGTTTTACCACTAGGAATAGAATTTTCTTTAGTAGATCTACCCATTATTCAGGAAAGTTTCTGATTACAGAAGTATAAATCCAAGATTTCTTTCTTTTCTCTTTTTTTTTAATGTTAGCATGGTCTTTCACTTCTTTCAGGGTCTTTCTTTTATTCTTTGAAAGATACATTGTTTTAAGTGTAGCATACATTTTTTCAACAATATAAGACATACATTTTTAATGTACAACCCTACAGAGGACCCCATAGAAAATCTATCTTTTACCAACTTTGATCAACTTTTCAAACTTTTGAGTAGCAGAGAGGAGACACTGAAAAATAAAGGGGTGATGAAGGCTGGCATATAATTTTGGGGGCCACAGATAATACACTGGAGTAAGTCAAGGGGGAGGGAAGATATAATCAAGATAAGAGAGTTTAACAGCTTGAGAGAAAGACCCCAGAATGCTAACTAAAGGGTCCAAATGCCAATGTCACTTTTGATTCCCTGACCTCACTTCAGTTCTATGTAGCTGAAGTAATAGTCTACAACATGGAAGGTATTTTCCACATTAATTTTATTTATATGGATTCAAGAACAGGGGATTTTATTTTTTATTTTTTTTATTCTTACATATTTTATTTCATTATATCAGGCAGATTTTTAAACATTAACTTATCAATATACAATGTAGCAATGTAGTTGTTTTTCTTGTCCTTTTACCAGTTCCACTTACCCCCCTCCCCCTCCCCCCATCTACATTGTATCTGTTCACTCGTCTTAACAAGTTCCTGGAATAAGAACAGGGGATTTTAAATGGACCCAGATATGTTGATTCTACCATTTCCTAGTTGAGTGACCTGGGCAAATTCCTTAGTGTCATTGAGCATGTTTTCTCATGGCTAAAGTGAGAGTAATAACACCAATCTTGCAATGTTGCTATGTGATTACGGAAAATGCATGTCACAAGGCCAGGCTGGTGTTTTGTGTATATAGAGAGTACTCAATAAATGGGCACTCACTACATGCCAAAGTAAATACTATACACAAATGCTTCCCCGTCAAGTAAGGTCCAGCACAAATCATTTCTTCTGTGCTCTTCCACTACAACCCCCCTCAGCCCAAATTAGTTAACACAGTTTAATGCCTGCCATATGATACATGCTAAATCACCATTATATTCGAGATGTTTTTCTCCAGTGTGGATTTGTTCATATTCTCTAGGATACAAGAAATGGTAAGGTTTCCCCAAATTCATTTTCCTTACAGTGTTCTATCTCTTTAATTCTGATGTTCTTTGATAGCCCTCAGATACTGAGGCTTCTTTTTTACCCAACTTGAAGTTCCAAGGGAGCATTCCTTAAGAATTCCATGGGAATTTTGATCCCATGAAACCATTCTTTATCAAACATATCCTGTTTTAAGTTGACATCTTCATTTTTGGCCTAATCTCTGTATGGTCACATGGAACTTCTTCCTCTCATCATTCAGGGATCTCGTCCTGGTTCCCACTCGGAGATTCACTTTCATTCTGGAAGCGTACCAGATGGTATGGGCCCTGAGATGTGGTTTAGCTCTCCTCTATTTCACTCTCATGTGATCCATCATAAAACTTGTTGAATATAGCTGATTCTTGGGGCATGAATGTTTTGAGGCCAGTGGCCTTTTACTCTCCCCCCCCCCACCCCCCTTCTTAAGGTACAGCAAAGTCCTGAGAAGCAAGAACAAACAGGAACCGAGAAACCTTGGCCCTACAGAGGTCTCGTGGCAATACCAGGAAGAGTGGGCATTGTAGTAACAGACTAATACAGTGCTCTGGGACATGCTGGGAACAAGGAAGTGTTCTAGACTTCAAGGGAAGCAACGCTTGACCAGACCCAAAACCAAAAATAATGGTGAGCTCCGAAAATTGGATTCTGCCCCAAGTCGTAGGTTCCCCTTTAAGCTGTCCTCTTCCCCCACCCTCTAACTCCAGAGCCTCCCACATTTATCTGAAAGGCTTGGTCATGTCTGGAGGATAAGGTGGGGAAGAAAGGCAGAATGCATAGATATGGAGCCCACAGCCATATGGTCCCATAGAAGGAGCTTCCAGGACTGGCTGTTGCAGGATTGTACTTACATCCAAATTTAGATTTAGATTTAGATTGATCCTACTGTACAGAATGATTAGGATACTAAGTTGGTTGGAAGACAATATGGTCTTTAATTCCATTTTCATTCGACACTTTTAATATCCTAAGCACTTTATTGTCAGTCCAAGGTCATAGCTTGAGTCTGCTTTTGCTGTCTCCTTCTACCTGACTTCCTGGTTAACTTTTTTTATTGCTATGGAGTGCCAGGCACAGGAGGTAGAGGCATATTATTCTATCAGTTTTTGCTTCTGTCTCATGGAAAGGTAAAAAGGAATTGATTCCTCTCCCTGTTTTTGGTAGCTTCTCTCTGGCACATGGGCATATGCTATGTAGCTTAAGGGTGACTGCTAAATCATCTGGGCTCTGTCGCCCCCTTTCTGGGCACAAATAATTAAAAATTTGTGGCACGTTAGCTTGTGGACTAAACCTGAACAGATTCTCAAAACAAATCAATAAGTACCATCTGTAGAAGAGTAGCATCTCATTATCCACACAATAATATAAAAGTGCTTTAAAAACACTAAGGCTATATCTCGTTCACCACCGTATATTCAGTCTGTCTGTTTAAAATTAATATTTTTGAGAAAGGAATGAGTAAGTGATACAGATGTTAAGACATTCTCATTCTTCTCTTCCAGGTCCTTCCTCACCTTGTACATGGCACGATTTATAGTAAAATTATGAAAGCAATCACTTTGGGAATATCTGCCAAGTGACAGGCAGTGTGTTGTATATAATGCATAGATTGCTGCCTTTAATTTAATCCCAGCAACAACTGCTTTTACCAGATGAGGAAATTGAGGCTCAAAAAAGATCTCCCAGGCAGTAAGCAATGGAGGTGTTATTCAAATCTAACTGTCTCACTCAAAACCCTGAGTTCTTTCTGCATTCCGGGCTGCTTTTCATTCAAAGGGGTACAGTGATGGCAATTTTAGAGCATTTGGATGTCTGTTGTGAAATTTTGAAGACTTGAAAATTATATTTTACAGGTGTTATTCAAATCTAACTGTCTCACTCAAAACCCTGAGTTCTTTCTGCATTCCGGGCTGCCTTTCATTCAAAGGGGTACAGTGATGGCAATTTTAGAGCATTTGGATGTCTGTTGTGAAATTTTGAAGACTTGAAAATTATATTTTACAAAATGCTAAAAAATTGGTGGGTATAGAAAAAGGTTAAAAAATTAGGCCCAAATCTGCCACATATTTCTGCATCTTTGCACTTAAATCATTTTGAGATGCAGGAAACAAAAGTAATGTCAATCATGACTTCTGTTTATTTGGATATAAATTTTCTTTCTTCACATCTCTTTTTCACAACCTATAAAGCTATTTTTATAGCGTAAGAATTGAGATATTAAAATATACAGGGTTTCATAGCTTCCAAAAGTGCCACCAAGGCACCTGTACAGGGAAAAGTGAAAGGCCTAGGCTCGTCTAGTTCTATAAACGTGAGCAAGAAGTCATGCAAAGCTCCTTATGATTAAAAGTTTCATGGATTAAGGATTTTAACTAGCCTTAAAGATATCTGAGAATATTGTTCTGCAAGTTTGTTACTTTTTGAAAGATTCATTCTCTAAGTACCACTTCTATAACAGCCATTGACACATCAGCTCAATACACTTTGCAATTTCACTTAAGATGATTTTCTTCGAGTGTGGTTGCTTGATTGTGGTTGTTCACATAGCTTTACTCACTTTATAGCTTTCAGGGTGGATTTATGATGGAAGAGCACTCAGTCACCAACACTGCCTGGTTTCACCACTTATCTCCCCACACCAACTCCAGCACTATTACTGTCTGACCGAAGAACACAAAAGGATGGCCAGAAACATCTACTCAAGCCCCCTAAACTTTCTACCTTCTAGATGCTTCTGCTCTGACTCAGGCCCTCTAATTCCTACGTTAATAATATGCCATATGGTCTACTTTGCCTAGGGACAGATGCCTGGACCTAGACATTAACATATGTATGACAGACAACCAACTGGCAGATCCAGGAGGATATTTGTGGACAGATCTGTGGCCACAGGACTTGCTTTTTTCTCATATCCAGAGGACGCTCTATATGCTTCATGGAGGCCTGGCCTGGGAAAGCCCACAGGCTCCTCTCAGAGATGTGTTTAAGGAGGAGCAATTTTTATTTTCTCGTAGTCTTTTTTTTTTTTTCCTTTTTGTCTTTTTTTCGTGTCCTGCAACGGATCGCAACCCTCAGTGTCGCACCCGTACCGGACCGGGACCGGCAACGGGATCGCAACCCTCGGTGCTGCGCCCGCACCTTGCTCAGCCAGTGAGCGGGAACCGGTCTGTATGTGGGATCCGAACCCTCGGCGGGAGCGCCGCTACACTCCCAAGCAGCTCACTGTAGCAGTGCGCCACCGGGCCGGCCCCTTCTCATAGTCTTCTAGAATCACTATGCCTGAGGCTGCTGAAAAATAATTGTTAATGAGTAGGAGATAATTAACTTAAAAAATCTTTTTGGTCATGAAGAAGAAGTAGATGATCATAAATTCATGACACTATTTTTGGCTTTCAACAATGACTTAATGCATTAATAGTGAAACTAATTATTTGAATGGATATAACATAATGTTTAACTTAAGTTTACTAAAAATGTGCTAGTGGTAAAATATCTACTATTAAAAAGCAAATAAAATTCATTCGAGAATAAAAATAAACTTACCATGAATAATAGTTATTTAGATTTCCATGCACTGATTTATTTCTTAATACAAACATGTTTTGCTATGCTAAATAGAAAAGCATGTTTTTCCATTTTCATTTTGAAACCATCAATAGCTAATAGCATAAAAGGAAAATTCGTAGTTTATGTTTTAATATCTAAAATGGATTTGTCTTAAATATTAACTGCTCCCAATTTGCAATCTTTTTAAAGAAATTTAAATAAAAAATATGACCCAGATTCCTATTATAAGGGACTATGGAAAAAAGAGGTTGAAAGATCTAAGCAGTTCTCTGATCCACTTTCGTGTGGTACACAATAACTTCCTATAAAACTTGTTCTACTCTTCTGTAATTTTAAATGTCACAAGTGGGAGTATAGCCATTGAGTCCTATATAGGAAGCAGTAAGGTACCACAGAGGTAGTGATGTACTTTCAGGAATCAGATCACAGCTATCTGCTTTACTTAGTACTTTTAGTACTTACTGATAACTTTAGTTTCCAGTTATCGTTCTCTGATTACAAATTTTGCTACTTTTGGAGATAGTCAAAAATCCTTCCAATATAAAAGAAAACTACTCAACTTAATTTTATTCTTTTTATATAGGCAAAAGTGTTTACAGTATGTTGTAAAAAAATCTTGCATTTAGTCTTTCCAATTTTTGAACTTTTAAAAATCTCTACTTAATTTATCATAAACTACAAAGAGTAATCTAAGAATTCTTTTAATAGCAAAACATATCAAACCATAATGATAAAAAGAATGTAACAACTGATTATGTATCCTGATGACTGAACACTGAATCAGACTCAATAAGCAAATAATCACGGATTTTTCACATGATAAAATTTACATATGCAGTTTACTGATTTGAGAAATTCAAATTTATTCTCCAGAATCGATTAATTTCATGAAAATTTATATAAGTAGATGCTTACTACCTCAACTAGCTGCCCTCGTGTAACTTATATTCTAGTAGAGGAGATACTGTAATATAATTTCATATAGACCATGTTGGCTGTTGAATTGAAATGAGGCTTTGGGGCAAGAGTGGGACGAGAGATCTCAATAGGAGACTATCACAGTAATCCAGGTGGAGAGATAAGAGTTGTTCAGTCAAGGCAGCAGTAATGGAGGTAATGAAAAGTGTCCTATTCTGGATACATTTTCAAGGCAGACCCAACAGGATTTGCTGATAGATTTGATGTGGGTGTGAAAGAAATTTAAAGATGATGCTGGATGTTTGGGGCCTGAGCAATCTGAAGGATGGGGTACCCATCAAGAAATATGGGGAACGCTACAGGTGACAGTGACAGGAGGCAAAAATCAGGAACATTATGAACATGCAAAATTTGAGATTGTATGAAACATCCAAGTAGAGTTTGGAAGAGTGCTCAAAATCTGAAAGTTTGGGAAAAAGACCTGGGATAAACATATAAGGTGGTAAGTCTTAGGCATTTAAAGCCATGAGTCTAGATGAGATCACCAACCAGCAACCATGGGGGCCCTCCAACTAGCAAAAGAGGCTAAGGAAGATCAAGAGTGAAGGAGAACGACTGTTTATACTGTAGTTTCTAGCACATCAAGTAAAGATAGTGTTCTGAAGAGGAGTGACCAACTGCTAATAGGTCAAATAAGATAAGGGCCAAGAACCACCATATGTACTTTGCAGCCAGAGGTGACTGTTGACTTCTACCGGAACCAATGCAGCAGCTTGCTGGGGACAAAATCCATATTGGAGAGAATAAAAGGAGAGGAATTAGACACTGTGGGTATAGACAACTCCTCCAAGGAATTTTGCTACAAAGGGGAGAAAAAAATGGAGTGGTAGATGGCAGAAGTGGTTCAAGATTTTTTCTTTTAAAGTAGGAGGAATAACAGCTGTTTTCTATGCTGATGGTAATAATCCAGTAGAGAAGAAAAATATGTTGATAAATAAAAGAGAGGACAGAATTGGTGGGGCAATATCCATGCTTAGGCAGAGGAGGCTGTGGGATCCAGGGCACAAGCAGAGATCAGACAGGATCTTAGACAGAGGCAGAGAGTTCAACTCTGGACACAAGGAAGCAGGCAGAGTGTACAACTGCAGATGCTAATCGTTGTGGTGATGGAATGTCATCTAATTGCTGCAGATTTTCAGTGAAATAGGAAGGTGGGAATAAAGATGGAGAAGAGGGTATTAGAGGGTTGAGAAGGAAGAAGACTGTACAATGTAAGAGTGCTGATGATTAAATGGAAGAGGGAAGTATAGTAGGCTTGCCTGGCAGTATTACAAGCCCCTTTGAGAGTCAAGGTCATCAATTTATAGTCAGTTAGCCATGCCATACTAGAATATAATGAGCATCATTACACAGGTAATAGAGTTAAAAGCATAATCCCTCATCAAGATATCATGGCTTGGAAACTGCCTTTTCCCATTTTGCTTTGAATTTTCAACTGCAATTTTATAGAAGTGTGTATTATACTATATATACAAATATATTCTGTATATATTTGTTCAACTGCAATTTTATAGAAGTGTGTATTATACTATATATACAAATATATTCTGTATATATATATATATATATATATATACAAATATATTCTGTATATATTTGTATATATATATGGGGGCATTTTTACCTATTTCCATGAATGGATCTTGGAAATAAGTTATAACCCTTTTCCGGTGAGTGATTTATATTTCCATTTATTTTTTATCCCAACCTCCAAGTATTTGCCATAGTGCTAGATATGTGTTAATAACTGCTAGAAAAATCAATTAAGGAATTGATTCCTTTCTGTTAGATGAATCAAGTGTCAGGTTCTTATCCAGCAACTACTCTGTGCAAGGCTCTGTTCCCATGGCTCCAGGACCCACAAAACTGAATGGCTAAATCACAATGGAAGCCAGGCTGGTCTGATCAGGATTTTGTTTTATATGATTAACATGCATATATGTAAGTGGGAGTGTACATATCTATTTATTAAATATATAATAGCTCTATTAATTAGGAATTAAGGGAAGGTTAAATGTTTAAAACAAAATTTGAAATCTTACTCTAAAATCCACTGAAATTACTAACAACCACAATATAAAGTAGTTAAAACTGTACATGAAGCAAAAGTATACAGAATATTTATCTTTTTCAATAAATGATTAAAAAGTAGATAAGCTCTTAGAAAGGGGTTTTTCGGAGTGAATAATAGTAATTCTTAAAATATCATAATAACCTAAAATAGCTTATCTGAGAGCGAAAATAAAGGCAACATTTATGAATGCTGAAATCAAGATAATGCTCTAAGTTGCAGAATCAACATTCAAGGTGAAGTGAGACTAGAATAATAATGACAGACATAGAAATGTGGCACAACCCTTTCCTTCTGCTTATCAGAATCTTTGGATCTGAGGTCTTCAACTAAGGTATGCAGAGAAGTAATAACTGGTTGTCACAGACTGAATCTTTGTGTCCCCCAACATTCATATGTCAAATCTTAATGCCCAATGTGATATTATGTGGAGGTGGAGCCTTGGGAGGTGATTAGGTAGGTCATGAGGGTGGAGCTGTCATGAATAGGATTAGTGCCTTTATAAAAGAGGCCCCAGAGAGCTCGCTTCGCCTTCTACCATGTGAGGTTACAGCAACAAGATAAACCAAGAAGTGGGCCCTCACCAGACACCACACCTATCAGAACCTTGATCTTGGACTTCTCAGCCTCCAGAACTATGAGAAATAAATTTCTGTTGTTTGTAAGCCACCAGTCTATGGTATTCCGTAACAGCAGCCCTAATGGACTAGCACAGCAGTCACAAGCAAACATCTGTGGAAGAATTTATCCAATGAGAAATCTCATACAAATAAGAGAGACTAAGTCTTCGATTTCAGTGAAGTCTACTGTCATTTAGTTTTTTTTTTTTTTTTTTTGGTGGCTGGCCAGTGACAAGGATCAAACCCTTGATCTTGGTGTTACCAACACCACACTCTAACCAACTGAGCTAACCAGCCAGCCCTGTCATTTAGTACAGCATTCTGCTTTGATAATAGCATATTGGTTTCTTTTCCCAGCAGAGTTGTCACTTCCTAGAGCAAGGTCTTCCAAAGGTATAGCAACTCCTCCTCCTCCAGACCACTGTGAAAGAAACCAATACTGGAAGAAAGTGCTTTATTTTATTTGTTCTGGGTTGTGAAATGTCTGTCTCTCTGCCTTGCAGGAAATGTGAGGTAATTCTCAGGTAAGTCAGCATCTTAAGAAGAAAATAACTGTTTATATTTAATTTTATTATTGATTAGTCTTACCAAGCATGATAACAGTATTTCTCAAGTTATTTGGAAACTAATGGTATAATTCAGGAGCAATTAATTTTTGCTTTAGGCTTATTGCAAAACCAAACCAAACCTTGTTTTTTCTTTGCCTTAACCAAATCAGTATAATGCTCTGTATGTGAAAAACAGAACTTAAATCTACATTATTTTGATATCTAAGTAATTAGCATCCAATGATTTCTTTATCCAAAATTCTACATGTTTTTTCAGGAAAGAAAAATAGAAGTCAAGTCAATAAAAATTCACTCCTCCTTTCAATACACATTTACCTAGCATCTGTTTTGTTCAAAATCCAGCACTGCAGTATTGAAAGGACGAGATGGTGTAGGATTCAGGGTTCTCTTCCTTATGTCCCTTGAGATCCCAGTGGAGGAGCTTGTGCCTACACCAGATCAAAAAACTTCAGCTGAGGTAGTTGGAAGGTTTGGATTCCTGTGTGGCTGGGTTCTAAGAAATTTGCTCACTCTCTCCTTCTATTGTTTGGTTGCATCTTTTGTGAAGGTGCTGCCTCCAACTCCTAAATAACCAACTTTATATTTCTCTTCATTCTCTTTGTTACTTGCTGTACTTCACCCACTTAGTTGCTCCATTTCTCAGCTGGTTTTCTCTAGTGCTGAGCAGTGTGAACTTTGCCATATCAGCTCTGCTCAGCATTTGCATCCTATGGATGGGTGTGAGAGAGTTAAGGAACCAAGCGAGGTATCCCTTTTAAACTACTGCTTGGCATTTAAACTGTTATAAAATGTCTATTCCGTACTTATTTAGAAAATTATACACTACAAAGAATTTCCAAAGAAGCATTCTAAACAAATACAAGGAAAGCCTTTATAAAGTACATGCTGACAAACATGGGGAGACACATTATATTTTGTGTTAATTCAGTAATCTTCACTTTCTTCTCTACTCCAACAGCTGCAGTTTTAGCTAAGTTCAAAGAGTTCTAATGATCAAAAGTTATGCAAGTTTGAGTGTGTTTATTTTATCATCTATTTCACACTGTTTTGTTTTTCTTAAACCAAGAAAACTGAGCAGAGTATCTCCATCACCCAAACCAAATGTTTTGGCAGGGAATAAATTAGTGCAGAGAGTTGTGGGTGGCAAATTCTGAACATGAGACTCTATCTGGTCTCTCACTCTCTAGAAACTCTTAAAACCTTTGTTGCTATCCTTTGGTGTTGTAAGACTTCCTGAGGTAAAGCTTTGTAACTGATTGATGATCTACTTGTGAGGACAGAACAAGGTCCAAAGGGATAGACACCAGAGGAAGGCAGAAATCAGTTTAATATATGAGGAATTTTGTAATAATGACAGATGTTTAACAATGACTGGGTTGTATTTTTAGATGCAAAGTTATGATTTGAACATCTACAAATAAACTCTCATAGTAACTTATAATGACTCTAAAAGTTTTTACTAAAGACATCCCAAATATCTGCTCAAGGGATTTTCAAGTCAGAGGACATTTCCAATTTCCGTATGGCCTTCTGTGAGTCTAGGTTGCAGAAAAAGCAGTTGCCTATTGGGTAACAAATCTAAGAAGTATCAGCTTCAACTTAATTGCGGCATATCTGTGACAGTATAAAGGTATGATTTAGCTTGGTAAAGAGACTTATTTTTTGATATTATTAGACTATAATAATTAACCATTGCTTTAATTTGAGTACTTACTATGTTGAAGTCACTACGTTTAAACATCTCATTTAGTCCCCATAAAAACTCTATGAGGTATGGCATTATTTCCATATTACTGAAAAGAAGAAAGAGAAGTTCAGAGAATTTAACTGAGTTGCCCATGGTCATGTGTCTAGTAAATGAGGATCCAGGATTCAAATCTACATCTTTTTTGACTACAAAACACATGCTCTCTTATAGCCACAGTACTGTCATCAGCAGAGACCACAACCTCTTTGTAACAATTTTGTTTTCATTTATTTCTACTCACTCTTTAATTTTTCCAAAATTCTTATTACATGCCATAATATCTCACAGAAATACTGTAAAGTTTACTTCATAACTTTTCATCAAGTTTCACTAATTCAGGGCCGGCCCGGTGGCGCACTGCTACAGTGCGCCGCTTGTGAGTGCGGCGGCGCTCCCGCCGAGGGTTCGGATCCCACATACAGACCGGTTCCCGCTCACTGGCTGAGCGAGGGGCGGGCGCAGCACCGAGGGTTGCGATCCCGTTGCCAGTCCCAGTCCGGTACGGGCGCGACACTGAGGGTTGCGGTCCGTTGCCGGACACGAAAAAAGACAAAAAGGAAAAAAAAAAAAAAGTTTCACTAATTCATATTTATGACACCCTTCAAATAATTTAAACATACTCTTCCTTGGTTATAGCTTTTACATTTGTACCTTTTATACTTCCCAGTTAAAATTCTTAAAGAATATCCAACTGATTTTTTCCTTAAAACATTAACTAAAAAGTAGAAATTTTTTAAAACACAGCAAACCAAAGAAAGAAAATTTCATCTATAATTTTATCATTTAACTTTTTAGATTATACACATGTTTTATAAAGCAAAAATAGAATTGAGTTAGACATACAATTTTGTAACCAGCTTATTTCACTTAAATAGCTATCCCTTCCCATGTCATTTTTAATGGCTGCACATAATAAATATTTTATTATAAATAATATATCTTATTTATTACATTATCTTATTTAACTCATTAAATAACTTCTTAGTTCCCCAGAAAGCAGAAGTTGAGGCACAGAAGTTATGTAGCAATTCAATTCTTGGGAATATGTAGAGGATTAGAAATCTTGATTCTCGTTTGATTTTTAGAAAAGGGTTTTTATGTAATGCATGTATGGGACAAAAGTCCTTAGTTAAGGGACAAAAGTCCACAGCCAGTGGGCAACGGCCCATCTAATCAATTCTAGTCACTGTTTAGGGATGGGATTATGTACTTTGATTATTGAACATACTGATTGTTGTTAAAAGATGCTGAAAGAATTGCAGTAGGGAAAAATGAAAAAAAAAATCGTTTACTAAGGGCAAGCTGTTTGTTGGTAGAACCTTTAATCATAAGAATGCAACTCTTGCTTAAATCATTTAAGGAGAGGTTATATTTTGGATTAGATAATGATCGCAATTTGATGGACTTAGCTTTTCACAAATTGTACTTAGCGAAAAGCTACTAGTTTCTATTGTTGAAACTATATACTTAGCCATAGATAACTTTTGTTACATTGCCCATGTCTTTTTGTGTCCTTTTGAAATGACTGAATCAATGATGTTCTTGTGAAACTTCCTTGTCTTGACAATAAAAAACAGAAGCTAACATTGAATCCGGGGCCATACCCAGTTTTTTCCTACTAACAGAGGAGTTCCTGAGGTGCATTCCCTATGGGCTTCTCATTGCATTCATGTTGCTTTGAGTAATCCTTTTTGCATCTCCATTACACAGCAAGAAGTGTAACAGGAACAGAAGTCAGGGGCTAGAGAAGGAAGCAAGGAAGGAGCAAGACAACATGAGGAGCCATATTGACTTGGCTGCCACTAAGTGTGGCTGACTACTTAAACTTTCTGAGAAGCCATATAAACCATGTCTTCAGACAGTCTGTTAGGGGGAGGATGTTATTCCCTGTTCAAAGGTTTGCCCCACTGGATGTGACTCCCCTATACTCCGTGCACTCAGGCGTGATGAGCAGGGTCCTATACCACAACCCCTCGTGGTCAACAGGGAAGACTTCTTGACTCCACACAGAGAATTTGCCACAGAGATGGACGGAACAAGAGGCAGGTGAAGGCAACAGGATCTCAAGGGGTGCGTAAGAGTTGTCCACGCTATTATTAGACATGGTTTTGCTATTAAGAACACATTTAAAACATTTTGCTCATAATTATTTCCTGAGCAAATTCTTGGATCTAAAGGTGTTTATATCTGAAAAGAGGTTATATATATTACAAATTTCCCTCCAGAAAGATGTGCTAATTCTCACGCTCAACAGCAGGGGGTGTACACATCTATTTTCTCTTAGCCCTAACCATACATCCCAAGCTCTAGGAAGAAAAATGATAGGCCAGAAACATAAAGGTTCTGGTTCTGTTTTCTGCAATTGAACTAGTTACACTTGGTAGAATTAGTTCAGTAATTCAATCATTTCCCCTAATTCATAAAGTGTTTATTAAATGCGCCTTAGACTTGCTTGGCAATGGGAACACAGAGCTCAACAGGAGAGATGGATTTTGCTCTGGGATGCTGATATTCTAGTGGGAGAGAAGCATACTGAAATAACATCATCATCATTCATTGCACCTATGATAAGATTTACAAAGGAGACATACTGTATATGATGGCAATTACCATAGTTAGCAATGGCAATTACCATTTACAGAGTGGGACTTGCTTTATTCTAGAGGGGTAAGGAGAAGGAGAATCAGCCTGTTGGTAACTAGGTTGGCAGCCAAAAGAGGGGAAAAAACCTCCCATACCTCTAATATTTAAAAAACAAATTAAAAACAAATTGTGATCCTCAAATGATTTGAGTAATTTTTTTAAAAAATCAAGCACATAACGAACTTATCCAAGTAAATGTTGGCCCCTTCAAACAAGTATACTTGGAAAAAATGACATATTCCAGGGTTGCTTCCAGTATTTGAAAATTATTTGAAATTCATTTTTGGAAAGTATCAACAGAACCAAAGGCATAATATTTTGAGTGCCCTTCATATGGTAACTCATTTTCCTTCAAGGACAAGTTAGCTTCCTGAAACAGCTCAGTCATTCAAAGCCTAGTTGAATGGATAAAGTATATGATCAACCTGGGAGATAAACTTTTTAAATTAAAAACATTGTTTGACTAAAAGTAATGAGCTGTCTTCCTAGGGTACTACATGTACTGTCTCAGTAGACAGTTCTAACAATTTGTCAACATTTTTTTTAGACAAAGTCACTGCTTACCTAAGGTCCAAGAAGTTTTCTTAACTTTTTATGGTTCCCATAATTTGTCTTCCTGGAATTTTTATTAAGAACTCCAGGTATGCCTGCAGTAATTTCTCAGCACAGATCTGTCAAGAGATGGGATCACAGACTCTGGCTCTTTGTGTTTACTCTTGGCAGGGAAAAAAAATCAGAAATGGTTACTTATATATAATGAGGGTACTTCAAAAAGTTCATGAAAAGATTTATATGATCTTTTAATTCTATTTTTCCATGAACTTTCTGAAGTAGCTTCATATATATAAAGGATACATCAAATCAGGGAAAAAAAATCAGAAATGGTTACTTATATATAATGAGGGTACTTCAAAAAGTTCATGACAAGATTTATATGATCTTTTAATTCTATTTTTCCATGAACTTTCTGAAGTAGCTTCATATATATAAAGGATACATCAAACCAAATTTTTCTACTTTTAAAAAGAAATGCTGAATATTAGCCTTAATTTTAAGCACCCAAGTAGTCATAGATCTCTAGAATTTTTTCCCCCTCTACTGTGTAATAGAATAATTTGGAGAAAGTGCTAACAAAAGAATCATCTATAATTTACTTCTTTCATTTTGTGTATCTTGCTCCTTTTATTTAAATTCAAGTCATGCTAGATTTTCCATAATTATTTAGACTGATATAGTGCACCCAGGCAGGAAAAGGCCTTGAAGAATGTTTTTTCTAAATGTCTCTGCTTAATGGGTAGGCCCTCTATGAACTCCAAAATAGCTCTTGATAGTCCTGGAAGGAATTTTTAAACCGGATTTCAACTGCAGACAGCAAAAATATTTTTAAAAATGGGATCCTCATTATAGAATAAAAACCATATGCAAAGCATATATTGCTGCAACATAAGTATAATAATATATAGGTAAATTATAAATGGTTTATTGCAGAGTTTTATATTAATTGCCACTTGTTCCTTCCTATCGTTGGGTGGCTGAGAGATCCTCTTTCCTGATCCAATATACTTGTAGAACTTCCTTTCTCACAGGTATAGGCTCAGCTGGTACATTTCTGCCCAGATAGGCAGTTTTTGTCTGTCCATAAATTTTGCCCCGTATTGCAAATGTCAGCTTGTCTGCAGTTGCTTGAAGTTCACTATAAATACCCTCTTTATAAGTTTTATACAAAGGAGGTTGCTGTCCTCCAGGGGTCTCTATTATTAAAAAAACCTGATGCCAATTAATATACTTAGAAACCCGAGAATGTCTTTCCTTTCAAGTTGTGAGGCCCTTCAGCCTTCTGCCTCTGATCACTCTCTGCCTGCTGCTGTGTTCCCATGCTAAAAAGTGGCCAGATTTGTATCCATATTCTGCTCCTCATGGTGGAGAGAACTTCCGCACATGGGTAAAAACACAGACACCACCACCACTGGGCTCCCAGTTAACATGCTCTCCCTGTGGTAGCAGCTTAAGAAGTTTACTACTAACACATTTCACTCTCAATATCAAGTGGCTACACCAACACACCACATATTTTTCAGTGTATATATTCTAAATATATTTAACAAGTTCTGGAGAACATCACAATTAGAAGTCATTCTTAAGGGAAAATTAAAATTACAAAATTTATCAGAGTTATGAGCTGTGGTGGAATAGAAGTGAGGGCTCTACCCAGTGCTTCTGTGAGAAAGTTGAAGAGGATGAGTCATTGTATTACTAAGAAGGCCTGGGTGAGTCCAATCTTGGCCATGAACTGGGTTTGTGACTTAGTACATCAACTGTTTTAAGCCTGGTTCCCACATTTTAAAGAGGGATTTGTGAATGTGAAGTCAGCTGGAACACACAAAGCTCTCAGCATAGAGCCTGGCACAGGGGACACACTCAAAAAAGGGTAACCATCAATACATGAAGTTTCAGAGGATCCTTCTTGACCAGTCTTGACTTGTGCCAGTCTAGTACAGGTTTATTTGGGAGAAAGGTCAGGAAAAGAATCAATAAGGTGTCCTGTAATCCAAAGATCAATAATTACAGCCATACTCTTAGAATGTGGTCCAAGGGTGGGCATGCACCTGTGATACTGTGATATATACTTGGTCTGTGCCCCTGTTTCCTGCAATGCAGTGCCTAAAACTCTTGGACTCTCCAAAGTGATAGTGTCTTTTTGTATGCTAATGAAGTGACTGGGGGCTCCTGGATAGCATCAGGATGGGGCTGGTTGCCAGGGGAACCAACCATGTGATTAGAGGTTTGGAAATTTCAGCTCTACCCCCTTGACCTCTGAAAAGGGTGGCTGGAGATTGACTTAATCACCAGTGGCCAGTGATTTAATCAATCATGCCTACCTAATGAAGCCTCTATAAAAGCCCAATTGGATGGAGTTCAGAGGGTTTCCAGGTTGGTGAACACATGGAGGTGATGGGGGGTGGTGCACCCAGAGAGGGCATGTTTGTGCCACACCCCTCCCCCATACCTTGCCCTATGCATCTCTGCCAATTGCTGTTCCTGAGTTGTATCTTTTTATAATAAAATTTAGTAAGTAATTTTTTTTAAGTTCTGTGAGCCATTCTAGCAAATTATCAAACCTGAGGAAGGGAATCTGGTTTGTACCCAAGCCGGACAGCAGTTATGCATAACCTGGGGACCCACTACTATCAAAGTGGGGACAGTTTTGTGGGAATGAGCCCTTAACCTGTAGGGTCTGCAGTAACTCCAGGGAGATAGTATCAGAATTGGATTGAATTGAATTGCAGGACACTAAATTGGTGTCTGCAGAGAACAGGAGAACTGCTTGCGGTGGGGGAAGAAACCCACATCTGGTGTTAGAAGTATTGAAAGTACTAGGAGAGTAGAGAGGAAAAAAGAAATCTCCTTTTAGCACCCCAACATTTAGTGGCACCAGGCTAATGAAGGCAATACTGAGTTAGATCTTTCAAAAGGCCAGTTAGATGCTTCGCTGTGCTTCACAGCTACAAAGGTTACCCACCCAGGCCTTCTATCCTGCAACCATGAGATGTTACTGAGTAAGGGCATGAACGAGGACACAACTCCCAAGAAAACAGGTGGTGAGTTGGCATCCCCACCTTTGTACGGTCTAACAATTCACACTCCTTGACTAACAGCACTTTAGTTCACAAGCCTAACTAAGCACCTGGCTTGCTGCCAGTAGCTGACTACAGAACCAGAGTCCATAGTCCCTGAGAGTCACCCTGGCTCTCTGGCCTGTGGCTTCCTTATATGTGAGATAACAGGTCTGCAGGGTGCCTGTCAGCTCTGACGTTAAAATCCTGTGAGCTGCAGTCACGTTCATGTTTGCAGTGTTCCCCTACCCCACTGTGAGGGCTCCTTCCTACCAAAAAGTATAATTATATTTTCAAAAGGCCTTTTTTCTACGAGAGAAATTTCAGGAACTATCTTGAAACATCATGTTTCATCACCTTGACTATTAGAGTTGAAAGAGTTCTTAGTGAATGAATCCAAGTCTCTCATTTAAAAATGAAAAATTGAAGCCCAGCAATTTGTGTACTGCTCAAGGTCACAGAGAGTAGCCTGGCAGGCAGCTGCACCTGAGTTCGTAGCTCCTTGTCCAGTAAGTACTTTCTCCAGTTACACCCTGGCCCTGGTTATGATATATGAAAAAGACAACCGAAGCCTCAGGAAATTATTTTTGACTTTTTTTTTTTTTTAAAGATGACCGGTAAGGGGATCTTAACCCTTGACTTGGTGTTGTCAGCACAACGCTCACCCAGTGAGCTAACTGGCCATCCCTATATGGGATCCGAACCTGGGCCTTGGTGTTATCAGCATCACACTCTCCCGAGTGAGCCACAGGCCGGCCCTATTTTTGACTTTAGATGGTAGTTTTCAATTGCTATTTTACAGCCAGGAAAAGATAAGTATTTTTAAGAAGCAAGAACAACTGTAAAGCCAATCCCCTTCCCCACTTTGGCTATTTACAGCAAGTTACGTTAATTCTCTGTGTGACTGATAGGAGAAG